>NW_016108452.1:43615-54083 GCF_001604975.1 Cebus imitator
GCGATCTTACCGCTTATTCTTATGAGTCTGTATAAGGCTGGAAATATCTCTTTTCAGATTCTCCAAAGAAAAGGTTTCTCAACTGCTACATTCACACATCTATTTAACTCTGTAAGCTGAATATACACTTTGACAATAACTTTGCTACATAGATCCATTTTTGTTTTACAGACCGATATTTCTCATTGCACCCTATAATACCATTCACTCAGGAATATCCAAACGCAGCTTTTAGAAGAAACGTGTTTGTAACTCGCTGAATCTAAACATAGATGCAACTTCCTAAGCTGAACGAGTACAAAGCAGAGCAGTTTGCAAGAGACGTTTCTCCTGTGGTTTACACGCGATCTTACCTCTAATTCTTATGAGCCTGTATACGGCTGGAAATATCTCTTTCCAGATTCTCCAAAGAAAGGGTTTCTGAACTGCTACATTCACACATCTGTTTAACTCTGAAAGTTGAATATACACCTTGACAATTGTTCTGCTACATAGCTCCATTTTTGTTTTAGAGCCAGATATTTCTCATTACAACCTACAGTCTCATTCAATCTGGAATATCCAAACGCAGCTTTTAGTAGAAACGTGTTTCTAACTCACTGAATCTAAACATAGATGCAACTTTCTAAGGTAAACGAACACAGAGCAGAGCAGTTTGAAACAGATGTTTCTCCTGTGGTTTATACGCGATCTTACTGCTAATTCTTTTGAGCCTGTATATGGCTGGAAATATCTCTTTCCAGATTCTCCAAAGAAAGGGTTTCTGAACTGCTACATTCACACATCTGTTTAACTCTGAAAGTTGAATATACATCTTGACAATCGTTCTACTACATAGCTCCGTTTTTGTTTTAGAGCCAGATATTTCTCATTACACCCTATAATCCCATTCACTCAGGAATATCCAAACGCCCGTTTTAGAAGAAACGTGTTTCTAACTCGCAGTATTTAAACATGTATACAACTTCCTAAGGTGAACGAACAAACAGCAGAGCAGTTTGAAACAGACGTTTCTCCCGTAGTTTAGACGCGATCTTACCGCTAATTCTTATGAGCCTGTATAAGGCTGGAAATATCTCTTTCAAGATTCTCCAAAGAAAGGTCTTCTGAACTGCTACATTCACACATATCTTTAACTCTGTAAGTTGAATATACACCTTGAGAATCCTTCTGCTGGGTAGCTCCGTTTTTGTTTTAGAGCCAGATATTTCTCATTACACCCTATACTCCAATTCACTCAAGAATATCCAAACGCAGCTTTTAGAAGAAACGTATTTGTAACTCGCTGAATCTAAACATAGATGCAACTTCCTAACGTGAACGAACACAAAGCAGACTAGTTTGAACTAGCCGTTTCTCCTGTGTTTTAAACACAGAATCACTGCTAGTTCCTGTATGCCTGTATAGGGCGGGAAATATCTGTTTGCAGATTCTCCAAAGAAAAGATTTCTGAACTGCTGCACACATACCTCAGTTTATCTCTGTAAGTTGATTTTACAGCTTGACAACCATTCTGCTAGAGAGCTGCTTTTTTGTTTTAGACCCAGATATTTCTCATTACAGCCCACAGTCTCATTCACTCTGGAATATCCTAACGCAGCCTTTAGAAGAAACGTCTTTCTAACGCGCTGAATCTAAAAAAAATGCAACTTCCTAAGGTGAACGAACACGAAGCAGAGCAGTTTGAACTAGACGTTTTTCCTGTGTTTTAAACTCAGTCTTACTGCTAGTTCTTATATGCCTGTATATGGCTGGAAATATCTGTTTCCAGATTCTCCAAAGAAAAGGTTTCTGAAATGCTGCACACACACATGAGTTTAACTCTGTAAGTAGATTGTACAGCTTGACAACCATTCTGCTAGAAAGCTGCGTATTTGTTTTAGAGTAAGATATTTCTCATTACAGCCTATAGTCTCATTCACTCTGGAATATCCAAACGCAGCTTTTGGAAGAAACGTGTTTCTAACTCGCTGAATCGAAACATAGATGCAACTTCCTAAGGTGAACGAACACAAAGCATAGCAGTTTGAAATAGACGTTACTCCTGTGTTTTAAACGCAGTCTTACTGCTAGATCTTATATGCCTGTATATGGTTGGAAATATCTGGTTCCAGATTCTCCAAAGAAAGGATTTCTGAACTGCTGCACCCACACATCAGTTTAACTCTCTACGTTGATTGTACAACTTGACAACCATTCTGCTAGATAGCTGCGTTTTTGTTTTAGAGCATGATATTTCTCGTTACAGCCTACAGTCTCATTCACTCTGGAATATCTAAACGCAGCTTTTAGAAGAAACGTGTTTCTAACTCGCTGAATCTAAACATAGATGCAACTTCCTATAGTGAACGGACACAAAGCAGAGCAGACTGAAATAGACGTTTCTCCTGTGTTTTAAATGCAGTCTTACTGCTAGTTCTCGTATGCCTGTATTTGGCTGGAAATACCTGTTTCCAGGTTCTCCAAAAAAAGGATTTCTGAACTTCTGCACACACACATCGCTATATCTCTGTTAGTTGATTGTCCAGCTCGAGAACCATTCTGCTAGATAGCTGGGTTTTTGTTTCAGATGAAGATATTTTTCATTACCTCCTATACTCCGATTCACTCCGCAATATCCATTCTCAGCTTTCAGAAGAAACGGGTTTCTAACCCGCTGAATCTAAACATAGATGCAACTTCTTTGAAATAGACGTTTCTCCTGTGTTTTAACTCAGTCTTACTATTTTTTTAATATGCCTGCATGTGGCAGGAAATATCTGTTTCCAGATTCTCCAAAGAAAGGATTTCTGAACTGCTGCACACACACACTAGTTTAACTCTGTACGTTGATTCTACAGCTGAACAACCATTCTGCTAGATAGTTGTGTTTTTGTTTTAGAGCAAGATGTTTCTCATTACAGCCTATAGTTTCATTCACTCTGGAATATCCAAACACAGCTTTCAGAAGAAACGTGTTTCTAACTCGCTGAATCTCAACATAGATGCAACTCCCTAAGGCGAACGAACACAAAGCAGAGCAGTTTGAACTAGACGTTTCTCCTGTATTTTAAACGCACTCTTACTGCTAGTTCTTATACGCCTGTATATGGCAGGAAATATCTGTTACAAGATTCACCAAAGAAGGGATTTCTGAACTACTGCACACACACACACACTTTAACTCGGTAAGTTGTTTCTACTACTTAACAACCATTCTGCTAGATAGCTGCATTTTTGTTTTAGAGCAAGATATTTCTCATTACAGCCTTTAGTCTCAGTCACTCTGCAATATCTAAACGGAGCTTTTAGAAGAAACGTGTTTCTAATTCGCTGAATCTAAACACAGATGCAACTTCCTAAGGTGAACGAACACAAAGCAGAGCAGGTTGAACTAGACGTTTCTCCTGTGTTTTAAATGCAGTCTTACTGCTAGTTCTTATATGCCTGTATATGGCTGGAAATATCTGTCTCCAGATTCTACACAGAAAAGATTTCTGAACTGCTGCACACACACATCAGTTTATCTCTGTAAGTTGATTGTACAGCTTGACAACCACTCTGCTGGATAGCTGCGTTTTTGTTTTAGAGCAAGATATTTCTCATTACACCCTACAGTTTCATTCACTCTGGAATATCCAAACGCAGCTTTTAGAAGAAACGTGTCTCTAACTCGCTGAATCTAAACATAGATGCAACTTCCTCATGTGAGCAATCAGAAAGAAAAGCAGTTTGAACTAGACGTTTTCCCGTGTTTTAAACGCAGTGTTACTGCTAGTTCTTTCAGGCCTGTATAAGGCTGGAAATATCTGTTTACAGATTCTACAAAGGAAAGATTTCTGAAATGTTGCACACACACATCAGTTTATCTCTGTACGTTGATTTTACAGCTTGACAACAATTCTGCTCCATAGCTGCGTTTTTGTTTTAGAGCAAGATATTTCTCATTACAGCCTATAGTCTCATTCACCCTGGAATATCCAAACGCAGCTTTTAGAAGAAACGTGTTTCTAACTCGCTGAATCTAAACATAGATGCAACATCCTATGCTGAACGAACACAAAGCAGAGCAGTTTGAAATAGATGTTTCTCCTGTGTTTTAAACGCAGTCTTACTGCTAGTTCTTATATGAATGTATATGGCTGGAAACATCTGTTTCCAGATTATCCATAGAATGGGTTTCTGAACTGCTGCACCCACACATCAGTTTAACTCTGTAAGGTGATTTTATTGCTTAACAACCATTCTGCTAGATAGCTGTGTTTTTGTTTAGAGCAAGATATTTCTCATTACAACCTACAGTCTCATTCTATCTGGAATATCCAAACGCAGCTTTTAGAAGAAACGTGTTTCTAACTCACTGAATCTAAACATAGATGCAACTTCCTAATTTGATCGAATGCAAAGCAGAGCAGTTTGAAATACACGTTTATCCTGTCTTTTAAACGCAGTCTTACTGCTAGTTCTTATATGACTGTATATGGCTGGAAATATCTGTTTCCCCATTCTCCAAAGAAAGGATTTCTGAACTACTGCACACACATCATTTTAACTCTGTAAGCTGATTGCACAGCTTGACAACCATTCTGCTAGATAGCTGCGTTTTTCTTTTAGAGCAAGATATTTCTCATTACAGCCTACAGCCTCATTCACTCTGGAATATCCAAACGCAGCTTTTAGAAGAAACGTGTTTCTCACTCTCTGAATCTAAACATAGGTGCAACTTCCTAAGGTAAACTAATACAAAGCTGAGCAGTTTGAAATAGATGTTTCTCCTGTGTTTTAAACGGACTCTTACTGCTAGTTATAATATGCCTGTATATGGCTGGAAATATCTGTTTCCAGATTCTCCAAAGAAAAGATTTCAGAACTGCTGCACACACAGATCAGTTTAACTCTGTACGTTGTTTCAATAACTTAACAACCATTCTGATAGATAGCTGCGTTTTTGTTGTAGAGCAAGATATATCTCATTACACCCTACAGTCTCATTCACTCTGGAACATCCAAACGTACCTTTTAGAAGAAACGTGTTTCTAACTCACTGAATCTAAACATAGATGAAACTTCCTAACGTGATCGAACACAGAGCAGAGCAGTTTGAACTAGAGGTTTCTCCTGTGTTTCAAACGCAGTCTTACTGCTAGTTCTTTTATACCTTCATATGGCTGTAAATATCTTTTTCCAGATTCTCCAAAGGAAGGATTTCTGAACTGCTGCACACACACATCAGTTTAACTCTGTACGTTGATTGTACAGCTTAACAACCATTCTGCTAGATAGCTGCGTTTTGTTTTAGGGCAAGATATTTCTCATTACAGCCTATAGTCTCATTCACTCAGGAATATACAAACACAGCTTTTAGAGTAAACGTGTATCTAACTCATTGAATCTAAACATAGACACAACTTCTTAAGGTGAACGAACACAAAGCAGAGCAGTTTGAAATAGACGTTTCTCCTGTGTTTTAAACGCAGTATTACTGCTAGTTCTTACATGCCTGTATATGGCTGGAAATATCTGTTTCCAGATTCTCCAAAGAAAGGATTTCTGAACAGCGGCACACACACATCAGTTTAACTCTGTAAGTTGATTGTACAGCTTGACAACCATTCTGCTAAATAGCTGCGTTTTTGTTTTAGAGCAAGATATTTCTCATTACAGACTATAGTCTCTTTCACTCTGGAATATCCAAACGCAGCTAGAAGAAACGTGTTTCTAACTCGCAGAATCTAAACATAGATGCCACTTCCTAAGGTGAACGAACAGAAAGCAGAGCAGTTTGAAGTAGACGTTTCTTCTGTGTTTTAAACGCAGTCTTACTTCTATTTCTTATATGCCTATATAAGGCTGGAAATATCTGTTTCCAGATTATCCAAAGAAAGGATTTCTGAACTGCTGCACACAGACATCAGTTTAACTCTGTAAGTTGATTGTACAGCTTGACAACCATTCTGCTAGATTGCTTCGTTTTTGTTTTAGAGCAAGACATTTCTCATTACAGCCTATATTCCCATTCACTCTCGAATAGCCAAACGTGGCTTTTAGAAGAAACGTGTTTCCAACTCGGAAATAGTCGTTTCTCCTGTGTTTTAAATGCAGTCTTACTGCTAATTCTTACATGCCTGTACAAGACTGTGAATATCTGTTACTAGATTGTCCAAAGAAAGGATTTCTGAACTGCTGCACACACACACCAGTTTAACTCGGTAAGTTGACTGTACAGCTCAACAGCCATTCTGCCAGATAACTCCGTTTTTGTTTTAGAGCAAGATATTTCTCATTACCGCCTATTCTCCCGTTCACTCTGGAATATCCAAATGCAGCTTTTAGCAGAAACGTGTTTCTATCTCACTGAATCTAAACATAGATGTAACTTCCTAAGGTGAACGAACACAGAGCAGAGCAGTTTGAAATACACGGTTCTCCTGTGTTTTAAACGCAGTCTCTCTGCTAATTCTTATATGCCTGTATATGGCTGGAAATAGCTGTTTCTGGATTCTCCAAAGAAAAGATTTCTGAACTTCTGCACACACACAATTCTCTTTCACTCTCTAAGTTAATTGTACAGCTTGACAACCATTCTGCTAGATAGTTCCATTTATGTTTTAGAGAAAGATATTTCTCATTACCGCCATTCTCCCTTTCACTCTGGAATATCCAAACGCAGCTTTTAGAAGAAACGTGTTTGTAACTTGCTGAATCTAAGCATAGATGCAATTTCCGATGGTGAACGAACACAAAGCAGAGCAGTTTGAAATAGACGTTTCTCCTGTGTTTTTAAAACCAATCTTACAGCTCATTCTTATATGCTTGTATATGGCTGGAAGTATCTGTTTCTGGATTCCCCAAAGAAAGAATTTCAGAACTGTGGTACACACACATCAGTTAACCTCTGTAAGTTGATTGTACAGCTTGATAACCATTCTGCTAGATAGCTGGGTTTTTGTTTTAGAGAAAGATATTTCTCATTACAGCCTATACTCCCATTCACCCTGGAATGTCCAAATGCAGCCTTTAGAAGAAACGTGTTTCTAACTCGCTGAATCTAAACATAGATGTAACTTCCTAAGGTGAACGAACACACAGCAGAGCAGTTTGAAATAGACCTTTCTCCTGAGTTTTAAACGCGGTCTTACTGCTAAATTTTATATGCCTTTATATGGCTGTAGATATCTGTTTCTAGATTCTCCAAAGAAAGGATTTCTGAACGGCTGCACACACCCATCAGTTTAACTCTTTAAGTTGATTGTACAGTTTCCCAACAATTCTTCTAGTTAGCTCTATTTTTGTTTTAGAGTAAGATATTTCTCATTGCAGCCTGTACTCCCATTCACTCTGGATATCCAAACACAGCTTGTAGAATAAACGTGTTTCTAACTCGCTGAATCTATATATAGATGCAAGTTCCTAAGGAGAATGAAGACAAAGCAGAGCAGTTTGAAATAGACGTTTCTCCTGTGTTTTAATCGCAGTCTTACTGCTAAATCTTATATGCGTGTGTATGGCTGGAAATATGTTTTTCTACATTCTCCAAAGAAACGATTCCTGAACTGCTGCACACAAACATCCGTTTAACTCTGTAAGTTTATTGCAGAGCTTGACAATCATTCTGCTAGATAGCTGTGTTTTTGTTTTAGAGCAAGATATTTCTCATTACAGCCTGTACTCCCATTCACTCTGGAATACCAAAATACAACTTTTAGAAGAAGCGTGTTTCTAACTCGCTGAATCTAAGCATAGATGCAACTTCCTAAGATGAACGAACACAAAGCAGAGGAGTTTGAAATACACGTTTCTCCTGTGTTTTAAATGCAGTCACACTGCTAATTCTTATGTGCCTGTATATTGCTGGAAATATCTGTTTCTAGATTCCCCAAAGAAAGAATTTCTGAACTGCTACACACACACATAAGTTTATCTCTGTAAGTTGATGGTACAGCTTGACAATCATCATGCTAGATAGCTCCGTTTTTGTTTTGGAACAAGATATTTCTCATTGCAACCTTTACTCCCATTCACTCTGGAATATCCAAACGCAGCTTTTAGAAGAAATGTGTTTCTAACTTGCTGAATCTAAACGTAGATGAAACTTCATGAGGTGAATGAACACAAAGCAGAGCAGTTTGAAATAGACGTTTCTCCTGTGTTTTAAATGCAGTCTCACTGCTAATTCTTATATGCCTGTATATGGCTAGAAATATCTTTTTCTAGATCCTCCAAAGAAAGGATTTCTGAATTGCTACACAAACACATCTGTTTAACTCTGTAATTGGACTTTACAGCTGGAAAAGAATTCTGCTAGATAGCTCCGTTTTTGTTTTAGAGCAAGATATTTCTCATTACAACCTATACTCCCGTTCACTCTGTAATATCCAAACGCAGCTTTTAGAAGAAACGCGTTTCTAACCCGCTGAAACTAAACATTGAAGCAACTTCCTAAGGTGAACGAACACAAAGCAGAGCAGTTTGAAATAGCCATTCCTCCTGTGATTAAAAGGCAGTCTTACTGCTAATTCCTATATGCCTGTTTATGGCTGGAAATATCTGTTTCTAGATTCACCAAAGAAAGGATTTCTGAAGTGCTGCACACACATCAGTTTACCTCTGTAAGTTGATTGTACAGCTTCACAACCATTCTGCTAGATAGCTCCGTTTATGTTTTAGAGCAAGATGTTTCTCATTACAGCCTATACTCCCCTTCACTCTGGACTATACAAACGCAGTTTTTAGAAGAAATGTGTTTCTAACTCGCTGGATCTAAGCATAGAGGCAACCTCTTAAGGTGAACGAACACAAAGCAGAGCAGTTTGTACTAGACGTTTCTCCTGTGTTTTAAACGGAGTCTTACTGCTAGTTCTTATATGCATGTATAAGGCTGGAAACATCTGTTTCTAGATTCTCCAAAGAAAGGATTTCTGAACTGCTGCTAACACACATCAGCTTAACTCTGTAAGTTGATTGTACAGCTTGACAACCATTCTGCTAGATAGATGCGTTTTTGTTTTAGAGCAAGATATTTCTCATTACAGCCTATACTCCCATTCACTCTGGAATATCCAAAAGCACCTTTTAGAAGAAACGTGTTTCCAACTCACTGAATCTAAACATAGATGCAACTTCCTAAGGTGAAAGAACACAAAGCAGAGCAATTTGAAATAGAAGTTTCTCATGTGTTTTAAACCCAGTCTTCCTGCTCATTATTCTACCCTGTATATGGCTGGAAATATCTGTTTCTAGATTATCCAGAGAAAGGATTTCTGCACTGCTGCACACACACATCAGTTTAACTCTGTAAGTTGACTGCACAGCTCGACAAGTATTCTGCTAGATAGCTCCGTTCTTTTTTTTTTAGAGCAAGATATTTCTCATTACCGCCTACTCTCCCACTCACTCTGGAATATCCAAATGCAGCTATTAGAAGAAACGTGTTTCTAACTCTCTGAATCTAAACATAGATGTAACTCCCTAAGGTGAACGAACACGCAAAAGAGCGGTTTGAAATAGACGTTTCTCCTGTATTTTAAATGCAGCCTTACTGCTAGTTCTTATATTCCTGTGTATGGCTGGAAATATCTGTTTCTAGATTCCCCAAAGAAAGGATTTTTGAACTGCTGCACACACACACATCAGTTCACCACTGTAAGTTGATTGTGCAGTTTGACAACCATTCTGCTAGATACCTCCGTTTTTGTTTTAGAGCAAGATATTTCTTATTACAGCCTATATTCCCACTCACTCTGGAGTATCGAAAGGCAGCTTTTAGAAGAAATGTGTTTTTAACTCGCTGAAAGTAAACATAGATGCAACTTCCTAAGGTGAACAAGCACGCAGAAGAGCAGTTTGAAATAGGCGTTTCTCCTGTGTTTTAAACGCAGTCTTACTGCTAATTCTTAAATGCCTGTATATGGCTGGTAATATTGCTTTCTATTTTCTCCAAAGAAAGGATTTCTGAAGAGCTGCACACACACCAATCAGTTTTACTCTGTAAGTTGATTGTACAGGTTGACAACCTTTCTGCTAGATAGCTCCGTTTTTGTTTTAGTGCAAGATATTTCTCATTACAGCCTACAGTCTCATTCACTCTGGGATATCCAAATGCAGCTTTTAGAAGAAACGTGTTTCTACCGCGCTGAATCTAAACAAAGATGCAACTTCCTAAGGTGAATGAACACAAAGCAGAGCAGTCTGTAATAGACGTTTCTCTTCTCTTTTAAACTCAGTCTCACTGCTAATTCTTATCTGCCCGTATATGGCTAAAAATATCTGTTTCTAGATTCTCCAAAGAAAGGATTTCTGAACTGCTGCACACACATATCAGTTTACCTCTGTAAGCTGATTGTACAGCTTGACAACCATATCAGTTTAGCACTGTAAGTTCACTATACAGCTCAACAAGCATTCTGATAGATAGCTCCGTTTTTGTTTTAGAGCCAGATATTTCTCATTACAGACTATTCTCCCATTCACTCTGGAATATCAAAATACA
>NW_016108452.1:54107-59455 GCF_001604975.1 Cebus imitator
ACTCGCTGAATCTAAACATAGATGCAACTTCCTAAGGTGAATGAACACAAAGCAGAGCAGTTTGAAACAGACGTTTCTCCTGTAGTTTAGACGCGTTCTTACTGCTAATTCTTATGAGCCTGTATAAGGCTGGAAATATCTCTTTCAAGATTCTCCAATGAAAGGTCTTCTGAACTGCTACATTCACACATCTCTTTAACTCTGTAAGTTGAATATACACCTTGAGAATCATTCTGCTAGATAGCTGCGTTTTTGTTTTAGAGCCAGATATATCTCATTACACCCTATACTCCAATTTACTCAGGAATATCCAAACGCAGCTTTTAGAAGAAACGTGTTTTTAACTCGCTGAATATAAACATAGATGCAACTTCCTATGTTGAACGAACACAAAGCTGAGCCGTTTGAACAAGACGTTTCTCCTGTGTTTTAAACGGAGTGTCACTGCTAGTTCCTGTATGCCTGTATAGGGTGGGAAATATCTGTTTGCAGATTCTCCAAAGAAAAGATTTCTGAACTGCTGCACATATACCTCAGTTTAACTCTGTAAGTTGATTGTACAGCTTGACAACCATTCTGCTAGATAGCAGGGTTTTTGTTTTAGACACAGGTATTTCTCATTACAGCCCACAGTCTCATTCACTCTGGAATATCCTAACGCAGCCTTTAGAAGAAACGTGTTTCTAACCCGCTGAATCTAAACAAAATGCAACTTCCTAAGGTGAACGAACACAAAGAAAAGCAGTTTGAACTAGACGTTTCTCCTGTGTTTTAAACTCAGTTTTACTGCTAGTTCTCATATGCCTGCATATGGCTGGAAATATCTGTTACCAGATTCTCCAAAGAAAAGATTTCTGAACTGCTGCACACACACATCAGTTTAACTCTGTAAGTTGATTGCACAGCTTGACAAACATTCTGCTAGATAGCTGCTTTTTTGTTTTAGAGCAAGATATTTATCATTACAGCCTATAGTCTCATTCACTCTGGAATATCCAAACGCAGCTTTTAGAATAAACGTGTTTCTTACTCACTTAATCTAAACATAGATGCAACTTCCTAAGGTGAATGAACACAAAGCAGAACATTTTGAAGGAGACGTTTCTCCTGTGTTTTAAACGCAGTCTTACTGCTAGTTCTGATATGCCTGTATATGGCTGGAAATATCTGTTTCCAGATTCTCCAAAGAAAAGATTTCTGAACTGCTGCACACACACGTCAGTTTAACTCAGTAAATTCATTGCACAGCTTGACAACCATTCTGCTAGATAGCTGCGTTTTTGTTTTAGAGCAAGATCTTTCTCATTACAGACTACAGTCTCATTCACTCTGGAATATCCAAATGCAGCTTTTATAAGAAACGTGTTTCTAACTCACTGAATCTACACATAGATGCAACTTCCTAACATAAACAACACAGAGCAGAGCAGTTTGAACTAGACGTTTCTCCTGTGTTTTAAACGCAGTGTTAATGCGAATTCTTATATGCCTGTATATGGCTGGAAATACCTGTTTCCAGATTCTCCAAAGAAAGGATTTCTGAACTGCTGCACACACACATCAGTTTAACTCTGTATGTTGATTGTACAGCTTGACAACCATTCTGCTATATAGCTGCGTTACTGTTAAAGCAAGATATTTCTCATTACAGCCTCTAGTCTCATTCACTCTGGAATATCCAAACGCAGCCTTTATAAAAAAGGTGCTTCTAACTCATTGAATCTAAACATAGATGCAACTTCCTAAGGGGAACGAACACAAAGAAGAGCATGTTGAAATAGACGTTTCTCCTGTGTTTTAAACGCAGTCTTACTGCTAGTTATTATATGCCTGTATATGGCTGGAAATACCTGTTTCCAGATTCTCCAAAGAAAAGGTTTCTGAACTGTTGCACACACACATCAGTTTAATTATGTACGTTGATTCTAAAACTTAACAACCATTCTGCTAGGTAGCTGCATTATTGTTTTAGAGCAGGATATTTCTCATTACACCCTACAGTCTCATTCACTCTGGAATATCCAAACGCAGCTTTTAGAAGAAACGTGTTTCTAACTTGCTGAATCTAAACATAGATGCAACTTCCTAAGGTGAATGAACACAAAGAAGAGCAGTTTGAACTAGACGTTTCTCCTGTGTTTTAAACGCAGTCTTACTGCTAGTTCTTTTATGCCTGTATAAGGCTTGAAATATCTGTTTCCAGATGCTCCAAAGAAAAGATTTGTGAACTGCTGCACACACACATCAGTTTATATCTGTAAGTTGATTCTACAGCTTAACAAAAATTCTGGTAGATAGCTTCCTTTTTGTTTTAGAGCAAGATATTTCTCATTACAGCCTATTCTCCCATTCACTCTGGAATATCAAAATACAACTTTTAGAAGAAGCGTGTTTCTAACTCGCTGAATCTAAACATAGATGCAACTTCCTAAGGTGAATGAACACAAAGCAGAGTAGTTTGAAATAGACGTTTCTCCTGTGTTTTAAACGCAGTCTTACTTCTAGTTCTTATATGCATGTATATGGCTGGAAATATCTGTTTCCAGATTCTCCAAAGAAAGGATTTCTGAGCTGCTGCGCACACACATTAGTTTAACTGTGTAAGTTGATTGTACTGCTTGACCACCATTCTGCTAGATAGCTGCGTGTTTGTTTTAGAGCAAGATATTTCTCATTACAGCCTATACTCCCATTCACTCTGGAATATCAAAACGCAGCTGTTAGAAGAAACGTGTTTCTAACTCGCTGAATCTAAACATAGATGCAACTTCCTAAGGTGAATGAACATCGAGCACAGCAGTTTGATCTAGACGTTTCACCTCTGTTTTAAACGCAGTCTTACTGCTAATTCTTATATGCCTGTATATGGCTGGAAATATCTGTTTCTAGATTCTACCAACAAAGGTTTTCTAAACTGCTGCACTCACACATTAGTTTAACTCTGTAAGTTGATTGTACCGTATGACAAACATTCTGCTAGATATCTCCGTTTCTGTTTTAGAGCAAGATATTTCTCATTACAGCCTATACTCCCATTCATTCTGGAATATCCAAACACAGCTTTTAGAAGAAACGTGTATCTTACTCGCTGAATCTAAATGTAGGTGCAACTTCCTAAGTTGAACGAATACAAAGCAGAGCAGTTTGCAATATACGTTTCTTGTTGGTGCGCATTTGGGTTAGTTGCAGGTCTTTGCTATTGTAAACGGCGCTGCAATGAACATTCGTGTGCACGTGTCCTTATAGTAGAACCATTTGTAATCCTTTGGATATATACCCAGTAATCGGATTGCTGGGTCAAATGTAATGAACAATGAGAACACATGGACACAGGGAGGGGGGCACTGCACACTGGGGTCAGTTGGGGGGAAATAGGGGAGGGACTGTGGGGGGGTGGTCAGCTGGGGAGAGATAGCAAGGAGAGGAAAGCCAGATGTAGGTGATGGGGAGGAAGGCAGCAAATCACACAGCCACGTGTGTACATATGCAACAATTTTGCATGTTCTTCACATGTACCCTAAAACCTAAAATGCAATAAAATAAATGGGGGGGAAGTAATATATGTTTCTCCTGTGTTTTAAACACAGTCGTACTTCTAATTCTTATATGACTGTATATGCCTGGAAATATCTGTTTCTAGATTCTCCAAAAAAAAAAAATTTCTGAACTGAGGCACACACACATTAGTTTACCTCTGTAAGTTGACTGCACAGCTTGACAACCATTCTGCTAGATAGCTCCATTTTTGTTTTAGAGCAAGATATTTCTCATTACAACCTAAACTCCCATTCACTCTGGAATATACAAACGCAGCTTTTAGAAGAAACGTGTTTCTAACTCGCTGAATATAAACATAGATGCAACTACCTAAGGTGAAGGAACACAAAGCAGAGCAGTTTGAAATATACTTTTCTCCTGTGTTTTAAACGCAGTCTTACTACTAATTCTTTTATTACTATATATGGTTGGATATATCTGTGTCTAGATTCTCCAAAGAATGCATTTCTGAACTGCTGCACACACCTCTGTTGAACTGTGTAAACTGATTCTACAGCTTGACAACCATTCTACTAGATAGCTCTGTTTTCCTTTTAGAGCAAGATATTTCTATACTCCTATACATCCTATACTCCAATTCTCTCTGGACTATCCAAACACAGTTTTAGAAGAAACGTGTTTCTAACTCCCTTAATCTAAACATAGATTCAACTTCCTAAGGCCAACGAACACAAAGCAGAGCAGTTTGAAGTATACGTTTCTCCCGTGTTTGAAACGCAGACATATTGCTAATTCTTATATGCCTGTATATGGCTCGAAATATCTGTTTCTAGATTCTCCAAAGAAAGGATTCCTGAACTGCTGCACAAACACATTCGTTTTATTCTGTAGGGTGATTCTACAGCTTGACAATCATTCTGCAAGATCGCTCCATTTTTCTTTTAGAACAAGGTATTTCTCATTACTGCCTATAATCCCATATAATGTGGAATATCCAAACTCAGCTTTTAGAAGAAACGTGTTTCTGACTCGCTGAATCTAAACATAGATGCAACTTCCTGAATAGAATGAACGCAAAGCAGAGCAGTTTGCAATATCCGTTTCTCCTGGGTTTTAAACCCAGTCTTACTGCTAATTCTTATATGCCTATATATGGCTGCAAATATCTGTATCTAGATACTCCAAAGAAAGGATTTCTGAACTGCTGCAAACACACATCAGTTTAACTCTGTAAGTTCCTTGTACAGCTTGACAACCATTCTGCTAAATAGCTCCGTTTTTGTTTTAGGGAAATACATTTCTCATTAAAACCTATACTCCCATTCACTTTGGAATATCCAAACGCAGCTGTTAGAAGAAACGTGTTGCTAACTCACTGAATCTAAACATAGATGCAACTTCCTTAGTTAAACGAACACACAACAGAGAAGTTTGAAATATATGTTTCTCCTGTATTTTACACACAGTCTTACTGCTAATTCTTATATGCCTGTACATGGATGGAAATATCTGTTTCTAGATTCTCCAAATAAAGAATTTCTGAACTGCTGCACACACACATCAGTTTAACTCTATACGTTGATTGTACAGCTTGACAATCATTCTGCTATATAGCTTGGTTTTTGTTTTAGAGCAAGATATTTCTCAAAACAGCCTATACTCCCATTCACTCTGGAATATCCAAATGCAGCTTTTAGAACAAACGTGTTTCTAACTAGCTGTATTTAAACATAGATGCAACTCCCTAAGATGAATGGACACAAACAGGGCAGGTTGAAATATACATTTCTCCAGTGTTTTCAACGCAGTTGTACTGCTAATTCTTATATGCCTGTATATGGCAGGAAATA
>NW_016108452.1:60152-62399 GCF_001604975.1 Cebus imitator
TCCCGGGTTCAGCTGCGCTTGCTGTGAAACTCTCAATCCAGAGTTTCTTGTTGCTGTTTTTTTGTGGGGCTTGGACCAGCCGAGCCTGATTGCCTGGCTCCCTGCCTCAGATCATTTTTTAAGTTGATGTTCCAGTCGACTGTTGAAAAGGCGCCAGGGTCTGTTTTTTTTAACCTGCAGCCACTCACTGCCGTGGCTTAAACAGCGGCACTGAGGTTGGTGGAACTTCTTTTTTTTTTTTTTTTTTTTTTTGCCCTGGAATCTACTGTCCTGGTTCTCTGCTCAGTCCCCTTTTTAAACAGATGAATGGGCGACTTCCCATCGCTCCAATGGTCAGCCAAAAGGGCACCCGGACCGGTGCATTTTGTACAGAGAACCGCTGCTCCGTGGCGCCCACAAAGCAGCCGCATGGGGCAAAGCAGAGGCGCCGGCCGGCACACCCACACTGGATGAAACAGCCGTGCTGAAGACAGTGGAGCTCCTCTGCCTGGGAATTTCCTAATCTGTGGGCAATTAAAATGCGGTGTCCACTCACTGTCTGCTCTTTCACTGAGAGCTGCAATACTGAGCTGTTCTAAACAGCCATCTTGCTTCTTCCCCCTTATTGCTAATCCTTATATGCCTGTACATGTATGGAAATATCTGTTTCTAGCTTTTCCAAAGAAAGGATTTCAGAACTGCTGCACACACACATCAGTTGAACTCTGTAACTTGATTGTAGAGCTTAAAAACAATTCTGCTAGATAGATCCGTTTTTGTTTTAGAGCAAGATGCTTCTCATTACAATCTATACTCCCTTTCACTCTGGAAGAACCAAGCACAGCTTTTACGAGAAACGTGTTTCCAACTCGCTGAATCTAAAAATAGATGCAACTTCCTAAGGTGAAGGAACACAAAGCAGAGCAGTTTGCAATAGAAGATTATACTGTGTTTTAAACGCAGTCTTACTGCTAATTCTTATATGCCTGTACATGGCTTTAAATATCTGTTTCAAGATTCTCCTAATAAATGATTTCTGAACTGCTGCACACACATCAGTTTAACTCTGTAAGTTGATTGTACAGGTTGACAACCATTCTACTAAATGACTCTGTTTTTGTTTTAGAGCAAGATATTTCTCATTACAGCCTATAATCCCATTCACTCTGGAATATCCAAACGCAGCTTTTAGAAGAAACGTGTTTCTAACTCGCTGAATCTAAACAAAGATGCAACTTCCTAAGGTGAACGAACACAAAGCAGAGCAGTTTGAAATAGGCCTTTCTTCTCTGTTTTAAACGCAGTTTCACTTCTCATTCTTATATGCCTGTATATGGCTGGAAATATCTGTTTCTAGATACTGCAAAGAAATGATTTGTTAACTGCTGCACCCACACATCCATTTAACTCTGAAAGTTGGTTTTACACCTTGAAAACAATTCTGCTAGATAGCTCCGATTTTGTTTTAGAGCAAAATATTTCTCATTACATCCTATATTCCCTTAACTCTGGAATATCCAAATGCAGCTTTTAGAAGAAACGTGTTTCTAGTTCGCTGAATCTAAATCTAGTTGCAACTTCCTGAGGTGAAGGAACACAAAGCAGAGCAGTTTGATATATACGTATCTCCGGTGTTTTAAACACAGTCTTACTGCTAATTCTTATATGCCTGTACATCGCTGGAAATATCTTTCTCTAGATTCGCCAAAGAAAGGATTTCTGAACTGCTGCACAAACACATCAGTTTAGCTCTGTAAGTTGAATATAAAGCTTGACAAACATTCTGCTACGTAGCTGCGTTTTTGTTTTAGAGCAAGATATTTCTCATTACAGCCTGTACTCCCATTCACTCTGGAATATGAAAACGCAGCTTTTTGAAGAAACGTGTTTCTAACTCGCTGATTGTAAACATAGATGTAACTTCCTAAGGTGAACGAACACACAGCAGAGGAGTCTGAAATAGACGTTTCTCCTGTGTTTTAAATGCAGGCTTAGCACTAATTCTTATATCCCTTCATATGGGTAGAGATATCTGTTTCTAGATTCTCCAAAGAAGGGATTTCTGAACTTCTGCACACACATCAGTTTAACTCTGTAAGTTGATTGTACAGCTTGACAGCCATTCTATTAGATAGCTCCGTTTTTGTTTCAGAGAAAGATATTTCTCATTACAGCCTATTCACCCATTTACTCTGGAACATCCAAACGCAGCTTTTAGAATAAACGTGTTTCTAACTCGCTGAATCTAAACATATATGCAACTTCCTA
>NW_016108453.1:0-6741 GCF_001604975.1 Cebus imitator
GTTCAAGCCACCTCAGCCTCCCAAAGAGCTGGGATGGCAGGTGTGAGTCACTGTGCCTGGCCTATGTATTGACATGTTTAAATTCTTCCAAAAGCTAGGCTTCAGGAAGATTGTTCTAACAGCCATTGGAAATAAATGACAGAATGACAGGACAAGGATCATGTCAGTCACAGGGTGGCTGTGGACACCTGCTGGCCAGCAGCAGGAAAGCCACTCAGACCCTGGATTCTACCTCTGCAGCCCACCTGCACCTGAACCCTCCTTCCCACATCAGTAGAAGCCTGGAACTCTCAGAACAGCAGACCTCATCAGCCACTGCCACCTTCACCAGAATGATGTGATTAATTTGTTCACGCAGAAGACAGCAGGAACCCTGAGAGAACAGGATCCAGAAGGTGTGGGTTTTCATGGACAAGGTGGTAGGATCTGGGGGGCTCCACCTACCTCACTCCCTACCCCCACACTGCTTCCCCTGTCCTCCTCAGTATAGCGACTAGAGTGACATCACCAGAAATGTAGATGCTTGGAAGGACACGAGCGACACACAGAAGAGGAGACAGGAGGTCCACAAGGTGCCCAGCTGCTGGCCCTGGATGCTCAGGGTTCTGTCCAGAAAGGCTCCCTCCCAGCCATGGAATTTGATGGTCCTCCAGTTCCTGAGAATGGAGCTGGTGAGCAGGGTCCGGAAGTCCTTCTGCCTCATTTGCTCTCCTGGGGTTGGAGGGAACAGAGAGATGAAGACAGGGACAGTCCACAATTCTCCCCTGCACCCTGACAGTCCCCCTGCAGCAAATCCCACTGATCTCACCAAGTGCATCCCAAAGCTTTCTGCCTGTTTGCTTCTCTGACCCTCAGTCCTGATCCATCCACCGTCATCGTGTACCTGGACTCCTGGAGCTAACCTGGGACCACTGCCCCAGGGAGGCAGCTTCTGATGCCCGGACAACAGAGGCTGCCCCTGAGCCCACCTGGGTATGGTGCCTGAGGAAGGCTACCTGGAGGGGGGTAATGCCTGAGCTACATCTTTCTTTCTTTCTTTTACATTTTTGGTGGAGTTGGGGTATCTCACTATGTTGCCCAGGCTAGCCTCAAGCAATCCTTTGCCCTTGGCCTCCTAAAGTGCTGGGATTACAGCCTGAGCTATACCTTAAATGACCAGGAGGTGGGTACTGGGCAGGCAGAGGATGGGGGGATGGAGGCAGGAGGAGGGAGGGGAGGCTTTGAGACAGGGGGCAGCAAACACCCAGGCAGAGGGAACGGCATGACTCAGAGGACACTCAGTGTGGCCAGAGGAATGTGTGGGCAGGGTCACTTGGCACTTTAGGGTCAGGCAGGAGTTCAGGTTCTCCTGTACTTAACAAGGGGAGGGGGGCATCATCAGAAGGCAGCTGCCTGGAGAAGGTGTTTGTTGTATTTTGAGATGGAGTCTTGCTCTGTTACCAGGCTGGAGTGCAGTGGAACAGCCTCAGCTCACTGTAAACTCTGCCTCCCATGTTAAAGTGATTCTCCTGCCTCAGATTCTGGAGTAGCTGTGATTATAGGTGCCTGCCACCATGCTCAGCTAATCTTTGTATTTTTCAATAGAGAGAGCATATTCCCATGTTGCCCAGGCTGGTTTTGAACTCCTGATCTCAGGTGATCCACCTTCCTCGACCTCCCAAAGTGCTGGGATTACAGGCGTGAGCCACCGTGCCCAGAGGAGGCCATGCAGTAGGCTGGAGAAACGGTCCAAGTAACAATGGACATTGGGACAGCTGGGCCTAGAGAGGAAATAAGTTCCTCCTCTCCATCCCCCTTCCCTCCCTCCCTCGCCGTCACCTTTCTTTCCTTTCTTCCTCTCTCCTACCCTTTCTTTCTTCCTTCCCTCCCTCTTTTTCACTCCTCCCCTCCCTCCTTTCTCCCCTCCGTTCCTTCTTCCCTTTCTCTCTCCTTCCCTTCTCCCCTCCCTGGTTTCTTCCACAGTTCTCAAACACTTATCCAGCACCTTCTGCATGCTGAACACTAACTAGATACTGAGTCTGCCACAGTGAGTGACCCATGCTGCTGTGGAGCTTGCAGACTAAGGAGAGCGAGGCCATGGGCCCCTGTCAGGCGCTTCCTGCAGGGCCCTTTAGGAAGTGGCAAGTGCTGGGAAAAAACAAAAAGGAACCCAGGACAGGCCAAGGAAGGGATCTGCTGGGAGAGGGATGGACAGGCAGTGTCCTTGCTGGTCAGTGGTGAGAGAGGCGGCCCTGACTGCAGGGGGTGCTGGAGGGGACAAGGGTCTTCTGGAGTGAGGGTGGTCCAGGCAGAGGGAACAGCTAAAGCAGATGCCTGGAGAGGCAGGTGTGAGGATGGGAAACGGGGTAGGTGGGAAAGGCAGGGAGTTGGGTGGAAGGTGAGGCTGGAGGCAATGAGGCGGCTCAGGGCAGGCCTCCTGGGCCACTGTGGGGCCTTTGGCTCAGGCTGAGGAAAATGGGACTGCTGTGGGTCTGAGCATAGGAGGGTGCAGTGGATTCGGCTCACACAGGTCTCCTGTGTCTGGAAGTGGAGAGAGGCGGGGAGAGAAGTAGGGAGTGAGCCAGGGCCTCGTTGCTGGATGCATTTTCAAGGTGACACCAAGCAAATCTGCTGACTGATGGGGTGCAGAAGAAAAAGGCATTGATCTGACCCATGGCCTGGGGACTGAACAGGGAGGAGCCACCATCCACTGCAATGGGGAAGGAGCCAGGCAGGTCTGCACAATGGGCAACTCACAGAGACAAGAACAAAGCCAGATCTGCTGTCTCGCACTCAGCTCTTCCCTCCCTATCAGCCACACCAGGGCCTGTGCCTTCCTCCCTACTTCCTGCCTGGTCCTTCCTTTCCCAAAAGCTGAACTTGATGGTGATTCCTCTTCTTGATGATGAAGAAATTCGGAGGGAGGAGGTTCAGTAAGACAGCTATGGCAGTGAGGGTGGAGGGGCCCAGGCGCTGGGGACAGAGGGGACAGAACGTCAGGAGATCTCAAGGAACCCAGCTGCCAGACGCATGTGAACCACAGCAACTCCATCTTGAATAGGAGCAGGGTAAAAGCAGGCTGAGACCTACTGGGATGCATTCCCAGGTTGAGAAGGCATTCTAAGTCACAGGATGAAATAGGAAGTCAGCACAGGATACAGGTCAGAGACCTTACCAACAAAACAGGCTGCAGTAAAGAAGCCAGTCCAAAACCCACCAAAACCAAGATGCCCAGCAGAGTGACCTCTGGTCCTCATCACTGCTACGCTTCCACCAGCACCATGACAGTTTACAAATGCCATGGTAACATCAGAAAGTTGCTCCATATGATCTAAAAATAGGAGAGTCGTGAATAATCTACCCCTCAGTTTAGCATGTTATGAAGAAAGATTGTCACCCTAAAGATTGTCACCAGCACCCTCTGGGCTGCTCTAAGGAGTAGCCATTCCATCATTACTTTCCTTAAAAACTTACTTTTTCAGGAAAGAATTAACTTGCTCTCTATTCTATCTTTACTTTCCTAAAAATCTTGCTTATTGGCCCACACCTGTAATCCCAGCACGTTGGGAGGCTGAGGCTGGCAGATCACTTGAGGTCAAGAGTTCGAGATCAGCCTGGCCAACATGGTGAAACCCTGTCCCTACTAAAAATATAAAAATTAGCCAGGTGTGGTGGTGAGCACCTGTGATCCCAGCTACTCAGGAGGCTGAAGCAGGAAAATCACTTGAACACATGAGGCATAGGTTGTAGTGAGCCGAGATCACACCACTGCCCTCTATCTAGCCTGAGCAACAGGGTGAGACTGCATCTCAAAACAGAAAACAAAAAACAACCAAACAAACAAACAAAAATAAATGTGCTTTCACTTTACGGACTCACCCTGAGTTGTTTCTTCCATGAAATCCAAGAACCCTCCTTTCGGGTCTGGATATGGTCCCCTTTCCTGTAACACAGCTGCAGATCCTGAAGAGGGTCAGACTTGGGTCCTAAGATGGGGAGAATGTGTTAAGGACAGCCACCAGGTCTCAGTGATCTGGGCTCATGGGGTGCTGGGTCAGGAGATGCCTGCTGAAGACAGGGTCCTTCAATGTCAGGGAGGGGAATGGCCCACTTACACAATGGGGAGAGGGTTACATTCAAGACAGAACATGTACACACACGAGTAGGACTGGGGTGTGTTCCTGGCCACAACAGTGAAGTTGAGACCTCTAGAATCAGGACAGTGTTCAAATCTTAACTCTAATACTTGTGAGTGTCATCTTGGGGCAAGTCACCTCCCTAACGTGCAATTCCCTTGTCTGCAAAATGAGAACAGAGTTGTCCTCATTTTGCATGTTTGCTTATTACATTTAATTATTTTCCTAATCTTCATTTTACCCTCATGAGGGTTATCAGACTTAGCATTCATCATACAGATGCCCTGTTACGTTTGAAGACAAAGAGTGAATAACGTTTTAGTCTAAGTCTCGTGCATTATTTGGGACATACACTGAGAGTCCGAAACTCACACTTCATTGGATGTCCTGTGTTTTCTCTGGCAACCCTGCTCCCCACCAACGTGGTGGTTTTGGGATAGTTATCTTCCCCTTCTCAGTTTTCGTTTCTATATCTGGAAAATGTGGAAGTGGAAGGTAGTATAAATGATTTTCAAATTGCTGTGACCTTCTGAGAGTCCTTCCCAGGTTACTTGACCCCATTCTCTCCCCACGTCCCACCCCATCTGCAGTCTGCATGCCGCAGTTTCGTCTCTCCGTCATTAGGAATACTATTTTTGTTTTTTGAAATGGAGTCTCACTCTGTTACCCAGGCTGGAATGCAGTGCCACAATACTGGCTCACTGAAACCTCTGCTTCCCAACCAATTCTCCTGTCTCAGCCTCCCGAGTAGCTGTAATTCCAGGCTTGTGTCACTATGCCTGGCTACTTTTTGTATTTTTAATACAGACAGGGTTTCACCATGTTGCCAGGCTGGTCTCGAACTCCCAGCCTCAAGTGATCTATCCACCTCAGCCTCCCTAAGTACTGGGATTACAGGTTTGGCCCGCTCCACCCAGCAAAGAAAATGGAACACTGTTTTCTAATCTTGGGTCAGTTTCTTTCATTTATGCAGCAATGGCGCCGCCTGGTGGCTGCATGGGGAAGTGCCCTGAGGGTAAACATCCCACAGCAGGGGTTGGAAAAACATTCAAAGGAATTGACAGATGATCATCTCTCTCTGGGGGAAAAATGGTTCATTAAGCTGTAGCAACCCCAGTATCCACCCCTCCTTCACCAGGATCTCATGGTGATGTTAGGAGCTGTCTACCAAGAGGCCAGAAAAGCACACAGGGAAAGGGACACGGTGTGTTATCTGCGGATATCTTGGTCTTGTCTGAATTTTTTTTTTTTTTTTTAGTTGGAGTGTTGCTATTTCCCTCAGGCTGGAGTGCAGTGGTGTAATCTCGTCTAACTGCAACTTACACTTCCTCGTTCAAGTGATTCTCCTGCCTCAGCCTCCTTAGTAGCTGGGATTACAGGCACCTGCCATACCATTCCTGGCTAACTTTTGTATTTTCAGTAGAAAAGAGATTTTGCTATGTTGGCCAGGCTGGTCTTGAACTCCTCACCTCAAGTGATCTACCTGCCTCAGCCTCCTAAAGGGCTGAAATTACAGGCATGAGCCACCGTGCACAGCCTGGTCTCTGATTTTTAGCAGTGATGGTGTCAAACTGATCAATTGCCCTGAATTTTCCTATGTTCTTCCTCTCTCCATCTCTTTCTTCCTAATGATGACATGCATGCACTGCACATCAGGCACTGTCTGAGTGGCTTCTATTGCACTTGCTAAGCACCTATTGTTTGCAAGGCCCTGGAATACAAGGTGAAGGAATTAGAAAGGGTCCTGGCTCCTAGTCCTGGCAAAAACAATCATATGCATGTGCATTGGATTTTTTTCAAGTGTTCAATTATCATCAAAGTGCCACTAACATTTTTCACAAGGCCAGGCATAGTGGCTTACACCTGTAATCTCAGCACTTTGGAGGCCAAGATGGGTAGATCATTTGAGGTCAGGAGTTGGAGACCAGCATGGCCAACATGGTGAAGACTGGTGTCTACTAAAAATACAAAAATGAGCCAGACGCAGTGGCATATGCATGCAATTCCAGCTCCTCAGGAGGCTGAGGCTGGAGAACTGTTTGAACTGAGGAGGTGGAGATTGCAGTGAACTCAGATTGCACCACTGCACTCCAGCCTGTGAGAGTTACCAAGACTCTGTCTCAAGAAAACAAAACATTTTTTACAATTTTTAGAAATAGGGACTTGCTGTGTCTCTGAGCTGGAATTCAGTGGTGTGATCACAGCTTGAATTATCAGCTCAAGCGATCCTCCTGCCTCAGCCTCTGAAGAAGTTAGTACTACAGGTGTGCACTAACAACATGCCCAGTTAATTAAAAAAAATTTTTTGGTGCAGATAGTATCTCTCTGGGTGGTATGTTGCCCAGGATAGCCTTGCTCTCCTGGACTCAAGTGATCCTCCCAACTCAGCCTCCATATGCCATTATACCTTAAATATACCTAGCTGGGGCTCATGCCTGTGATCCCAGCACTTTGGGAAGCTGAGATAGGTGGATCACTTGAGGCCAGGAGCTTGAGAGCACCTGGCCATTGTAGTGAAACCCCATCTGTACTAAAAATACAAAAAATTAGCTGGCTGTGGTAGTGCCTGTGGTCCCAGCTACTAGGGAGGCTGCGGCACGAGAATTGCTTGAATCTGGGAGGCAGA
>NW_016108453.1:6827-12174 GCF_001604975.1 Cebus imitator
TGTCTCAAACAAACATCTAGCCAGGGCTCTGGAAACCATGGCATATAGTATCTACACGGGAGACACAGAGATCCCACCATCTGTTTTTAGACAGCCCATGAGCTGCACAAGAATGTTTATTGGTTTTACATTTTTAAATACTTGAAAAAAATCATGCTGGGTATGGTGGTGCACACCTGCAATTCCCGGACTTTGGGAGGCCGAGGTGGGTGGATCACCTGAGGTCAGGAGTTGGAGACAAGACTGGCTAACACGGCGAAACCCCATCTCTGCTAAAATACAAAAATTAGCCAGGCCTGGTGGCATGCACAGTATTCCCAGGCTATAGCGCAGTGGCGAGATCTCGGCTCACTGCAACATCCGCCTCCTAGGTTCAAGCAATTCTCCTGCCTCAGCCTCCTGAGTAGCTAGGACTACAGAAGTGCACCACCACGCCCACCTAATTTTTTTGTGTTTTTACTAGAGATGGAGTTTCACCATGTTGGTGAGGATGGTCTCAATCTCCTGACATCGGGATCTGCCCAACTCAGCCTCCCAAAGTGCTGGGATTACACGCATGAGCCCCCAGCCTTTTTTTTTTTTCTTTTGGGACAGGGTCTCACTCTGTGGAGGTGTAGGCTGCGCTGAATTCTGACTGTACTACTGCACCCAGGCTGGAGTGCAGAGGTGACATCATGGCTCACTGCAGCCTCCACCTTCCCTGGATTCAAACAATCCTCCTCCTTCAGCCTCCCAAGTAGCTGACTACAAGAATGTGCCACAATGCCTCGCTAATTTTTGTGTGTCTTTTTGTAGTGACTGGGTCCCCCTATGTTACACATGCTGGTCTCACACTCCTGGCTTCAAGCAGTCCTCCTGCCTTAGCCTCCCAAAGCCCAGTTATTAAGCTGTGAGCCACTGTATTCAGCCTGTTTGATACTTACAATGACATTTTTTTTTTTTTTAAGAAATAGTCTCACTCTGTCATCCAGGCTCACTGCATCCAGGTGCAATTGTGGCTCACTGCAGCCTCCACCTCTCAGGATCAAGCAGTCCTGCTGCTTCAGCCTCTCAGTAGCTGGGGCCACAGGTGCACCACCATGCAAAACTAACTTATTTTGTGTAGAGATGGGCATTCGCCCTGTTGCACAGGCTGGTCTGAAACAGCTGGGCTCAAGTGATCCTCCAGGCTCAGCCTTCTAAAGTGCTGGGATTACAGATAACAGCCAGCAAACCCGACCTGTTTAATTGCTTAAAGTCGTCACCTGTATTAGAAGACATTCCGTTGTGTTCAAGCCCTTGGCTGACCAAAAACTCCACAGCCATCCCTCTGAGCCTGCTTATAGAGAAGACCAGTGGGGGTCGAGCTGCCTTTTCTTTTTTCTTTTGAGATGGAGTCCAGCTCTGTCCCCAAGGCTGAAGTGCAGTGGTGCGATCTAAGCTCACTGCAACATCCACTTGCAGGTTCAAGCAATTGTCCTGCCTCTGTCTCTGAAGTAGCTGGGATTACAGGCACATGCAAACTTGCCCAGTTCATTTTTGAATTTTTAATGGAGACAAGGTTTCTCCATGTTAGCCAGGCTGATCTTCAACTTGGACCCCAAGTGATCTGCCCACCTCTGCCTCCCAAAGTGCTGAGATTACAAGCATGCACCCCACCATGCCTGAGAGAAGGATCGGGTTTTCTCATTTTATTTTTATATTTATTTTTTTTAGTTTTTAGACAGAGTCTCACTCTGTCACCCAGACTGGAGTGCAATGGTGTGGTCTCGGCTCACTGCAACCTCCACCTCCCGGGATTCTCTGGCCTCAGCCTCTCGAGTAGCTGGGACTACAAGCATGTGTCAACACACCTGGCTGATTTTTATATTTTTAGTAGAGATGAGGTTTCACTATGTAGGCCGTGATGGCCTCGAACTCCTGACCTCTGGCGATCCTCCCACCTCTGCCTCCTAAAGTGCTGGGATTACAGGCATGAGCCAACGTGTCTGGCCATGGGTTTTCTTGAACCAAAGCATATTCCTTCTCATGTTTAACAAAATCGTGCGTCAGCCCTGTACTTTCCTTGACTCATCCTCCTTTGACTAGTGAATCTCTCAAAAGCTGTAATGAACATGGATGAGTCACTGGCCGGGTACGCTGGGTGGTGGCAGGGGTGCTGGGGTCCCAGCAGTTGGCATCCCCTTTACCAGGATGTACACGGGGCTTCACATACCTATCCTGTTATCTCCTAGGTCAGTTCAATGACACTGTCTGGGTGAAAAAAGGAGACCAGGTCTTGTTTTCTTCCATGTTCGGGGCCAATATTGCCATCCACAACATTGCTGTCAGTGCATGCCCGACTCATCGGTAGCCTGGAAATATTTAGACCTGGTTTATTAACCATACATCTGCCAGGCCCAACCCAGACAAAACATGAAATCGACCGGACGCAGTGACCCACGCCTGTAATCCCAGCACTTCCGGAGGACGAGGCGTGTGGATCTCTTGAGACCTGTCTGGCCAACATGGTGAAACCCATTCTCTACTAAAAACATAAAAATGAGCCGGGTGTGGTGGTGCGCACCTGGGAAGATCGTGAGTCCTCGTCTCAAAAAACAATCGTAACAACAAAAAAAACACAAATCAAACACCCGTCCTTTTTCTTTTTTTTTTTTTAGAGATAGAGAAGGACTTCCTGTGTTGTCCAGGCTGCAGTGCAGTGGTACAATCATAGGTCAATGCAGCCTCTTACTCCCAGGCTCAAGTAATCCTCCCACCTCAGCCTCCTGAGTAGCTGGGATTACAGGTGCATGCTACCATGCCCACATAATATTTGTGTGTGTGTGGAGATGGGGTCTCACCGTGTTGGCCAGTCTGGCCTCAAATTCTGGGCTTCAAGTGATCCTCTCATCTCAGCCTTCCAAAGTGTTGGGATTACAGTCATGAGCCTCTGCTCCTGGCCAAAACCTAATTACACATTCATGAATGACCAAGGGCATGAGCTTCTGTGTCCTTTAAACAATGTAATGGATCATTCCTTGGAAATAACTTTGCTGGTGATGTTGTAACAAAGCGCCACAAACTAAGTGGCTCAGAACAAGACAAATTTGTTGTCTCAGGCCAGATGCTGTAGCCTCATGTCTGTAATCCCTGTACTTTGGGAGCATAAGAGGATCACTTCAGGTCAGGAGTTCGAGGCCAGGCAGGTCAACAGGATGAAACCCCATACCTACTAAACAAATACAAGGCTGGGAGTAGGGGCTCATACCCGAACAAAAACTCCATGGCCATCCCTGTAATCCTAGCACTTTGGGAGGCTGAGGTAGCAGATCATGAGTTCAGGAGTTTGAGACCAGCATGGCCAACATGGTGAAACCCTGTCTTTATTAAAAATAAAAAAAATTAGTTGGGTGTGGTGGTGCGCGCCTGTAATCTTAACTGCTCAGGAGGCTGAGGCAGGAGAACTGCTTGAACCCAGAAGGTAGAGGTTACAGTGAGCTGAGATCACACCATTGCACTCCAGACTCGGGTACAGAGATAGAATCCATCGCAGAAAAAAAGAGAAAACTTAACCAGGCATGGTTGCATGTGCCTGTGTTCCCAAGCTACTCAGGAGGCTGAGGTGGGAGGACTACTTGAGCTAGGGAGGATTAGGCTGCAGTGAGCTGAGATCACACCACTGCACACCAGCCTGGGTGACAGAGTGAAACCCTGTCTCAATCATCAATCAATGAATCAATCAATAAAAAGTTGCCTGTCTCCCAGTTGGGAGGCCAGAAGTGTAAAGTCAGGTGTCTGTAGGCTGGGCTCCCTCTGGAGGCTCTGGGGAAGAATCTGTCCCAGCATCTCTCCTGGCTCAGGCATCCTTTGACTTATAGTGGCCATCGACCTTCTAAGCATGCCTGTCTCTGTGAAAATTTCCCTTTGGGCAGGCACAGTGGCTCACGCCTATAACTCCAGCACTTTGGGAGGCCGAGGCAGGATGGCTTGAGCCCAGAAGTTCAAGACCAGCCTGGGGAACATAGTGAGATACCATCTCTACATAAAATACAGAAAATTAGTTGGGCATGGTGGAACACAGCTGTACTCCCAGCTACTCAAGAGGCTGAGGTGGGAGGAGCAAGTGAACCCAGGAGACTGAGGCTGCAGTGAGCTATGATCACACCACTACACTCCAGCCTTGGTGACAGAACCAGACCATGTCTCAAGAAAACAATATTTTATTCTTTTTCTTTTACTGGCAACAAACATCCCTTTTAGTAAGGATACCAGTTACCTGGGATCAGGGCCCCACCTTCATGCCCCATTTTAACTTCATGACCTCTGTAATGACCCTGTCTCCAAAACAGTCATGCCTGTAATCCCAGCAATTTGGAAGGCTGAGGTGGGAAGTTCACTTGAGGCCAGGAGTTCGAGACAGCCCTGGGCAACATGGTGAGACTTCACCTCTACAAAAACAATTTTTACAAAATAAATGGATGTAGAGGTGTGCACCTGTAGTCCCAGCTCCTCCGGAGGCAGGAGCACAGAGTGAGCCCAGGAGGTCGAGCCTGCCGTCATCTGTGATTGTGCGACTGCACACCAGCTTGGGCAACAGCAAGAACTACTCTGTCTCAAGAGAAAAAAAAAGGTTTGCTGATCCAATGTGGGGTAATTTTTAAAAACTTTAACTGTTTTTTCATATTGCTTAGCTTTTCCACATGAATTCTGTGATTATAACCAGAAAATACCAATCACATTGCTTGTTTTTGTTTTTTGATGTGCAGTTCTGATCTTGTTGCCCAAGCTTGAGTGCAGTGGCATGATCTCTGCTCGCTGCAACCTCTGCCTCCTGGGTTAAGCAATTCTCCTGCATCAGCCTCCTGAGTAGATGGGACTACAGGCGCATGCCACCCCACCTGGCTCATTTTTGTATTTTTAGTAGAGAGGCGGATTCGCCATGTTGATCAGGCTGGTCTCGAACTCCTGGCTTCAAGTGATCTGCCTGCCTCAGCCTCTCAAGGTACTGGAATTACAGGCATGAGCCACCACACCTGGCCATACTTATCTTTTTGCCCACAGAAATGAACAACCATTTCAATTAGTGTTTGTCTTGTTTTGTTTTACTTTAATGAAAACAAACTGGCAGTTATAATTGGGGAGGACAATTTGCACTATGGGAATCTGGGCATAATGCCGAGTTCCATAATCAAAGCGGGTAAAAAGAAACTGGAGATATGGGATGAGGGCGGTGGCACATGCCTGTAATAGTCAGAGCTTTGGGAGGCCGAGATGGGTGAATCACCTGACGTCAGGAGTTTGAGACCAGCCTGGCCAACATGGTGAAACCCTATCTCTACTAAAAATACAGAAATTAGCAGGAACTAGTTGTGGGTGTCTGTAATCT
>NW_016108453.1:12734-16257 GCF_001604975.1 Cebus imitator
GGGCAAAAACTGGAAGCATTCCCTTTGAAATCTGCCACTAGACAAAGATGCCCTCTCTCACCACAACTATTCAATATAGTATTGGAAGTTCTAGCCAGAGCAAGAAAAGAATAAAGGGTGTGCAATTAGGAAAGGGGGAAATCAAATTGTCTATTTGCAGACAACATCATTGTATATAGAAGACCTCATCATATCAGCCTAAAAGCTCCTGAAACTGATAAGCAACTTCAGCAAAGTCTCAGGATACAAAATCAATGGGCAAAAATCACAAGCATTCCTGTACACCAATAACAGGCTCACAGGGAGCCAAAACAAGAATGAACTGTCATTCACAATTGCTACAAAGAAAATAAAATACCTAGGAACACAACTAACAAAGAATGTAAAGAACCTCTTCAGGGAGAACTACAAACCACTGCTCAACAAAATAAGAGAGGACACAAACAGATGGAGAAACATTCCATGCTTATGGTTAGAAAGAATCAGTATCTTGAAAATGGCCATACTGCCCAAAGTAATCTATAGATTCAACACTATACCCATCAAGCTACCAATGGCCTTCTCCACAGAACTGGAAGAAAACACCTTAAACTTCGTATGGAACAAAAAGAGAGCCCGCATAGCCAAGTCAATTCTAAGCAAAAAGAACAAAGCGGGAGGCATCACACTACCGGACTTCAAACTATACTACAAGGATACAGTAATTAAAACACCATGGTACTAGTTCCAAAACAGAGGTATAGACCAATGAACACAACAGAGGCCTCAGAGGCAACACCACACCTATACAACCATCCAATTCTTGACAAACCTGACAAAAACAAGCAATGGGGAAATGATTCCCTGTTTAATAGATGGTGTGGGGAAAACTGGCTAGCCATGTGCAGGAAGCAGAAAATAGGCCCCTTCATGACATCTTATACTAAAATTAACTCCACATGGATTAAAGACTTAAACATAAGACCTAACACCATAAAAACCCTAGAAAAAAATCTAGGCAAAACCATTCAGGACATAGGCATAGGAAAGGACTTCATGACTAAAACACAAAAAGCAGTGGCACCAAAAGCCAAAGTAGACAAATGGGACCTAATCAAACTGCACAGCTTCTGCACAGCGCAAGAAACAATCATTAAAGCAAATCAGCAACCAACAGAATGGGAAAAAAATTTTGCAATCTACCCATCTGACAAAGGGCTGATATCCAGAATCCACAAAGAACTAAAACAGATTTACAAGAAGAAAACAAGCAAACCCATTCAAAAGAGGGTGAAGGATAGGAACAGACACTTTACAAAGAAGACATATATGAGGCCAATAAACATGAAAAAATCCTAATCATCACTGGTCACTAGAGAAATGCAAATCAAAACGACATTGAGATACCATCTTACACCAGTTAGAATGGTGATCATTAAAAAATCTAGAGACAACAGATGCCGGAGAGGATGTGGGGAAATAGGAACACTTTTACACTGTTGGTGGGAGTGCAAATTAGTTCAACCATTGTGGAAGACAGTGTGGCGATTCCTCAAGGACCTAGATATAGAAATTTCATTTGACACAACAATCCCATTATTGGGTATATATCCAAAGGATTATAAATCGTTCTCTTATAAGAACACATGCACACGAATGTTCACTGCAGCACTGTTTACAATAGCAAAGACCTGGAACCAACACAAATGCCCATCAATGATAGACTGGACAGGAAAAATGTGGCACATATACACCATGGAATACTATGCAGCCATAAGAAGTGATGAGTTGTTGTCCTTTCTAGGCACATGGATGAACCTGGAAACCATCATTCTCAGCAAACTGACACAAGGACAGAAAATTAAACACCGCATGTTGTCACTCATAGGCGGATGTTGAACAATGACAACACATCGCATAGGGAGTGGAGCATCACTCTCTGGGGTCTGTGGGGGGTAAATAGGGGAGGGACAGCGGGGGGTGTGGAGTTGGAGAGGGATAACATGGGGAGAAATGTCAGATATAGGTGATGGGGAGGAAGGCAACAAACTACATTGCCATATATGTAGCTATGCCACAATCTTGCATGTTCTTCACATATACCCCAAAACCTAAAATGCAATAAAATATATATATATAAATGTATATATGTAAATATCTATATAAATATATCTATATAAATATATCATCTATATAAATAAATAAATAAATATAATGTATTTGGAAAGTTCTCTTTCCACCTCTTTCTCCCAGAGAAAAATATAAAAAAAGAAAGAAAGAAAGAACAAGTGGGGTTATTAATCATTTGGGAAGGAATCATGGTCTTGTTCACAAACTTCTGATCCATTTTTTCACAGGCTAGGAATCAATACAGTTAGTAAAATAGTAACAGTAACAACAACAGCCTAAAAGGAGGAGTCTTAAAATGCAGGAGGTGCTGGTCTAGGCGTGTTCATGGGTTACATTATTTAGCCTTGAGCATCATCTTGGGAGTATATCCTCATATGTTTCCTAATTGACAGGCAGAAAAACAGAGGCACAGAGACCTAAGTGGTCTATCTGGGCTCAAAGTGGTACTAAGTGGTGGTGCAGGTGTCACCTGACACTATCTTGTTCACTATGCCTAATAATAATTATTATATTTTTGAGATGGAGTTTCCTTCTTGTTATCCATCCTGGAGCACAATCTTGGCTCACTGCAACCTCCGCTTCCCAGGTTCAAGCGATTCTCCTGCCTCAGCCTCCCCAGAAGCTGAGATTACAGGCATGCACCACCATGCTTGGCTAATTTTGTATTTTTAGTAGAGACAGGGTTTCTGCATCTTGGTCAGGCTGGTCTTAAACCCCTGACCTCAGGTGATCCACCTACCTCAGCCTTCCACAGTGCCGGGATTACAGGTGTTAGCCACCACACGAGTTTTCTGTTTTGTTTTGTTTTGTTTTAGATGGAGTCTTGCTCTGTCTCCCAGGCTCGGATGATCTCAGCTCACCACAACCTCCACCTCCTGGGTTCAAGCAATTCTACTGCCTCAGCTTCCAAAGTAGCTGGGATTGTAGGCACGTGCTAGCATGCTGGGCTAATTTTTGTAGTTTTAGTGGAGTCAGGGTTTCACCATGATGGCTAGGCTGGTCTTGAACTCCTGGCTTCAGGTGATCCACCCGCGTCGGACTCTCAAAGTGCTGGGATTACACGTATGAGCCACCTCACCTGGACACTATGCCTATCTCATTGTATTTCTAAAAGGAGAGGAAAAAGAAATAATTGTATTGCCATCCTTGTAGTAACTCTCTGAAGGAGATAGTATCATCCACCTTTTACAAATGCGAAAACAAAACTCCAGTCTTTTGTTTTATTTTTCTGAGACAGTGTCTCACTTTGAATCACAAGCTTGAGTGCAGTGGCATGATCTTGACTCACTGCAGTCTTGACTTCCAGGACTCAAGTGATCCTCCCACTTTAGCCTCCCGAGGAGCTGAGACTACAGGCAGACACCGCCACACCTGGAAAATTTTTTGATTTTTTTTTGTAGAGATGGGGTCTTGC
>NW_016108453.1:17203-23904 GCF_001604975.1 Cebus imitator
CGGGTGCCTATAATTCCAGCTACTCAGGAGGCTGAAGCAGCAGAATCGCTTGAACCCAGGAGGCAGAGGTTGCAGTGTGCTGAGATTGCGCCATTGTACTCCAGCCTGGGTGACAAAACAACACTCAGTCTAAAAAAATAAGAAAGAAAACCTGGGCATTGGCCAGGTGCAGTGCGGTGGCTCAACCCTGTAATCCCAGCAATTTGGGAGGCTGTGGCAGGCAGATCACTTGAGGTCAGGAGTTCCTGACCAACCTGATCAACATGGTGAAAGCCCATCTCTACTAAAAATATGAAAATGAGCTGGGTGTGGTAGCAGGAAACCTATCATTCCACCTACTCAGCGTGCTGAGACAGGAGAGTTGCATTAACCTAGCAGGTGGAGGTTACAATGAGCCGGGATACTGCCACTGCACTCTATCCTGGGCTACAGACTGAGGTTTCAACTCAAAAAAGAAAAAAAAGATGGGTGTGGTGATGTGTGGTCTCAGCTACTCAGGAGGCTGAAGTGTGCAGATCACTTGAGCCCAGGGGTTTGAGTCTTCAAGGAGCTATGGTGGAGTGACTGCACTCCAGCCTGGGTGACAAAATGAGACCCCTATTTCTAAAAAACTAATTTAAACAATTAACAAAGTAAGAGAGACAATAGGATAGTATTCATCACCAATAAGAGATCAATCACATCACCCATTGAATCCTGCCAACATGATCCAACTCTAACCTGATGGGGCGAGCATCAATCCAGCTGCAAATATGCCACAAATACAAAAGACAGAGAATGGTTTCACCTGCACCAGGGAAATCCAGACTTTGAGAAATGCTGCAGGCCCAACAGTGTGGAATCTTCCAAAATCCATAGAAAGGAAAAGAGATAGGTGGCTCAGGCCTGTAATCCCAGCACATTGGGAGGCCAAGGTTGGCAGATCGTGAGGTCAGGAGTTTGAGGCCAGCCTGATCAACATGGAGAAACCCCATCTCTACCAAAAATACCAAAGTTAGCCATGTGTGATGGCATGCGCCTGTAATTCCAGCTATTCAGGAGGCTGAAGCAAGGGAATCACTTGAACCCAGGAGGCAGAAGTTGCAGTGGGCTGAGATTGTGCCATTGCACTCCAGCCTGGGTGACAGAGCAAGACTCAAGTCTAAAAAAAAAAAAAAAAGAATGAAAGAAAAGGCAAAGGAATAGAGGAGAATGGTGTAGATTGCGTCTTTTTAAAAATTTTAGTTTTTGGCCAGGCACGGTGGTTCACATCTGTGATCCCAATCTCTGCACTTTGGGATAATGAGGTGGGCAGGTCACCTGAGGTCAGGAATTTGAGACCAGCCTGGCCAACATGGTAAAATCCTGGCTCTATGAAAGCACAAAAATTAGCTGGGCTAATTTTATAGGTTCCATGTGCCTGTAATCCCAGCTACTTTGGAGGATGAGGCAGAAGAATGGCTTGAACCTGGGAGGCAAAGTTTGCAGTGAGCTGAGATTGCACCACTGCACCGCAGCCTGGGTGGGGCAAAAAAAAAGAAAATTAGTTTTTGTAGAGACAGGAGTCTCCCTGTGTTGTCCAGGTTGGTCTCAAACCTCTCGACTTCAATGATCCTCTCACATCAGGATTACAGGTGTGAGCACTCACCAAGCCAACAAACTTAGAGATTGAAAGAGGCTTAAAAGACATGACAGTTCTGGGGAACAGTTATGGGCTAGAGATGCATACTAGGGTGGTTCTACTCTAAAGAAACAGAAAGAATCCAAACGTGGTAGCTCATACCTTTAACACCAAACACTTTGGGAGGCCAAAAGGAAGGATCGCTTGTGCCCAGGAGTTTGGGATCAGCCTGGAAACATAGTAAGACGGTGTCTCTACAAAAACAAAAACAAAACAAAAACAAAAAAGCTTTTTTTAATTAGCCAGGAATGGCAGTACATGCCTATAGTCCTGGCTACTCAGGAGGCTGAGGGGAGATGATCACTTGAGCCCAAGAGGTCAAGGCTGCAGTGAGCCATGATCGCACCACTGCACTCCAGCCTGGGTGACCGAGCAAGAACCTGCCTCAGAAAAAAAAAAAAGGAACAGAAAGAAGCAATTACTGTGAATGTCAGGGTTGGGGAATACTTCTGGAGAGAAGGGAGGGGCTGGCATTTTGCCCATCTCCAGCCCCTTCTGGAAGAACAGAGGCTAGTGGGGAAGACAGCAGCACAAGTGGAGATCCAGGCTGCAGCACCAGGAAGTTCCCCTCCACCTTCCTGCCTTCTTGCCTTTTCCTTTGGGGAACAGGGGCATGGTTTTCTTTCTTCCTTGTCTTTCGATCTAGGTAGATTTTCTGACAGGAGAATTTACATACAGGGTGTATAGCACCAACATGAACAGCCAACTGGAATTGATGGCTTCGTTGATACCCCAGCCAGGCACATCCCTGATCCCTCTGCTAAGGACATCTGCATGTTGCTGCTGTCCAGGATTCTGAGCCACATGCCCGGTGCCCACTCCCAGATTCTGGAAACACCCTGGCATATCCCCAATTGTGAGTGAGATGCTCACTCACAATTCTGCATAAAAATTGTCTCTTGTGCCTTTATTTATTTTTTTTTTTTGAGGCAGAATCTTGCTCTACTGCCCCGGCTAGAGTACAGGGACATAATCTCAGCTCACTGCAACCTCCACCTCCTGGTATCAAGCAATCCTTTTGACTCAGCCTCGCGAGTAGCTCAGATTATAGGCACTTACCACCACTCCCAGCTAATTTTAGTATTTTTGTTAGACACGGGATTTCACCACTGGGACAGGCTGGTCTTGAATTGCTGACTTCAGGTGATCCACCCACTTTGGCCTCCCAAAAGGCTGCAATCTCATCTCACTGCAACCTCTGCTCCTGGGTTCAAGCCATTCTCCTGCCTTGGCCTCCCAAGTAGCTGGGAATACAGGTTTCTGCCACCATGCCTGGCTAGTTTTTGTACTTTTAGTAGAGACGGGGTTTCACCATGTTGCCCAGGCTGGTCTTGAAATCCCGACCTCAGGTGATCTGCCTGCCACAGCCTCCCAAAGTGCTGGGATGTCAGGCATGAGCCACTGCGCCTGGCCTACTTCTATTATTATTACATTGTAATATATAATGAAATACTTACCCAACTGACCGTAACACAGAATCAGTGGCAGCCCTGAGCTTGTTTTCCTGAAACTAGATGGTCCCTCCTGAGGGTGATGGGAGACAGTGACAAATCAACAGGCATTAGATTCTTCTAAGGAGGACACAGCCCAGCTCCCTCGCATGTGCTGTTACAGTAGGGTTTGCGCTCCTACAACACCACCACTGATCTGACAGGAGGTGGAGCTCCGGTGGTGATGCCAGCAATATGGAGTGGCTGTGAACACAGATGAAGCCTCCCTCACCAGCCCGCTGCTCATCTGCTGTGCTGCCTGCCCAGTTCCTAACAGGTAAGCCAGGCGCGATGGCTCACGCCTGTAACCCCAGCACTTTGAAGACTGAGGCGGGTGGATCATCTGAGGTCGGGAGTTAGAGACCAACCTGACCAACATAGAGACACGCTGTCTCTGCTAGAAATACAAAAATTAGCCTGACGTGGGTGCTCATACCTGTAATCCCAGCTACTTGGGAGACTGAGACAGGAAAGTCGCTTTAATCCAGGTGTCAGAAGTTGCAGTGAGTCAAGATCTTGTCATTGCAAAAACTCCATGTCAAAAAAAATGAGACTCTGTCTCAAAAAAAAAAAAAAAAAAAAAAGATCAGGCCCGATGGCTCACACTTGGAATCCCAGCGCTTTGAGATAATGAGGAGGGTGAATCACCTGAAGTAAGGAGCTCGGGACCAGCCTGGCCTACATGGTGAAACCCTGTCTCTACTAAAAATACAAAATTAGCCAGGTGTAGTGGTACCTGCCTGTGATCCCAGCTACTCAAGAGGCTGAGGCAGGAAAATTGTTTGAACCTCGGAAGTGGAGGTTACATTGACCTGAGCTTGCACAACTGTATAGAGTGAGACTCTGCCCCCCCAAAAAAAAAAAAGAAACGCAAAAAAAAACAGGCTACAGACTTCTACTGATGCATGCCCAGGAGGGTTTGGGGACCCCAGCTGTAGACAATATGTAATGATCAAATCAGGGTAACTGAGACAGTCATCACCTCAAATACTTATCTTTTGTTTTGGGAACACGAAAATCCTTCTAGCTATCTTGAAATATACAAATAAATTCTCACTCACTTTAACATCCCTTGTGCACTATTGATTACTGTAACTTATTCCTTCTATCTAGGCCTTCTTGTCTTTCATTCGTTCTTTTTTTTAAAATGATTTTTACTTATTTTTGAGACATCACTCTCTTTCTGCCAGGCTGGAGTGCGGTGGTATGATCTCAACTCAATGCAAACTCTACCTCCTGGGTGCAGGCAATTCTCCTGCCTCAGCCTCCCAAGTACCTGGGATTACAGGTGTGTGCCACCATTCCTAGCTAACTTTTGTGTTTTTAGTAGAGATATAGCTTCACCATGCTGTCCAGACAGGTCTCGAACTCCTGACCTCAAGCAATCCACCTATCTCAACCTCCCGAAGGGCTAGGGATTCCAGGAATGAGCCATAGCACCCAGCCATTCATTCATTCTTCCATTCATTCATTCCATTAATAACTACTGCCTGGTTATCATATATCCAGTGGGGTTCCAGGCTCTGAGGAAACAGCAATGAGCAAAACAAAGCTGCTGCTCTCTTAATGGATCCATCATTCTAATGGGGGGGAAAGAGACAGGTGATCCACAAACAAACCAGTCACACAGACAGCACATCAGGTGGAGAGCGCTATGAAGAATAAATACTAAAGCAGGTATGGCCAGGTGCGACAGCTCTCACCTGTAATCCCAGCACTTTGGGAGGCTGAGGTGGGTGGATCCCTTGAGGTTAGGAGTTCAAGACCAGCCTGGCCAACATGGTGAAATGCCATCGCTACTAAAAGTACAAAAAAAAAAAAAAGAGCCAGGTGTGGTGGCACCTGCCTGTAATCCTAGCTAGTCAGGAGACTGAGTGGGAGGATGGCTTGAACTTGGGAGATGGAGATTGCAGTGAGCCGACATTGTACCACTGCACTCCAGCCTGGGGAACAGACCAAGACTCTGTCTTCAAAAATAAAAAAATAAAGAGAAATCAGGTGCAGGTGTACAGTGCACTAGTGTGAGCAGGGGTTCTGTGGTGGTGTAGAAGGTGGTCAGGAAAGGCCTCTCTGTGAAGGTGTTAGACATGAGGGCTGAGCCTGCACAGACTCCTGGGAGAGCAGCTCTGGAGGGCTCTAGGTGTTGGTGCCATTTGTGGTCCTTTCGTTTTGCTTTTAAGACAAAGTCTTGCTCTGTTGCCAAGCCTGGAGTGAAGTGGCACAATCTCAGCTCACTGCAACGTCCGCCACCTGTGTTCAAGCCACCTCAGCCTCCCAAAGAGCTGGGATGGCAGGTGTGAGTCACTGCGTCTGGCCTATGTATTAACATGTTTAAATTCTTCCAAAAGCTGTGCTTCAGGAAGATTGTTCTGGCAGCCATTGGAAATAAATGACAGAATGACAGGACAAGGATCATGTCAGTCACAGGGTGGCTGTGGACACCTGCTGGCCAGCAGCAGGAATGCCACTCAGACCCTGGATTCTACCTCTGCAGCCCACCTGCACCTGAACCCTCCTTTCCACATCAGTAGAAGCCTGGAACTCTCAGAACAGCAGACCTCATCAGCCACTGCCACCTTCACCAGAATGATGTGATTAATTTGTTCATGCAGAAGACAGCAGGAACCCCGAGAGAACAGGATCCAGAATGTGTGGGTTCTGATGGAAAGGGTGGCAGGTTCTGGGAGGCTCCACCTACCTCACTCCCTGACCCCCACACTCCTTCCCCAGTCCTGTTGAGTATAGAGACTAGAGTGACATCACCAGAAATGTAGACGCTTGGAAGGACACCAGTGACACACAGAAAATGAGACAGGAGGTCCACAAGGGGCCCAGCTGCTGGCCCCGCATGCCCAGGACTCTGTCCAGAAAGGCTCCCTCCCAGCCATGGAACTTGGCTGATGGTCCTCCAGTTCCTGAGGATGGAGCTGGTGAGCAGGTCCTGAAAGTCCTTCTGCCTCATTTGCTCTACTGGGTTTGGAGGGAAGAGAGAGATGAAACAGGGAGAGTCCAGAAGTCTCCCCTGCAACCTGACAGTCCCCCTGCAGCAAATCCCATTGATCTCACCAACTGTGTCCCAAAGCTGTCTGCCTGTCTGCTTCTCTGACCCTCAGTCCTGATCCATCCACCGTCATCCTGTGCCTGGACTCCTGGAGCTGACCCGGGACCACTGCCCTGGGGAGGCAGCCTCTGATGCCCAGAGAACAGAGGCTGCCCCTGAGCCCACCTGGGTATGGTGCCTGAGGAAGTCTACCTGGAGGTGGGTAATGCCTGAGCTACATCTTTCTTTCTTCCTTTTAAATTTTTGGTGGAGTTGGGGCGTCTCACTCTGTTGCCCAAGCTGGCCTCAAGCTCTTGGGCTCAAGTGATCTTTTGCCCATGGCCTCCTAAAGTGCTGGGATTACAGCCTGAGCTACACCTTAAATGACCAGGAGGTGGGTACTGGGCAGGCAGAGGATGGGGGGATGGAGGCAGGAAGAGGGAGGGGAGGCTTTGAGACAGAGGGCAGCAAACACCCAGGCAGAGGGAGCAGCATGACTCAGAGGACACTC
>NW_016108453.1:24369-35200 GCF_001604975.1 Cebus imitator
CCAGGCTGGTTTTGAACTCCTGATCTCAGGTGAGCCACCTGCCTCGACCTCCCAAAGTGCTGGGATTACAGGCGTGAGCCACCGTGCCCAGAGGAGGCCATGCAGTAGGCTGGAGAAACGGTCCAAGTAACAATGGACATTGGGACAGCTGGGCCTAGAGAGGAAATAAGTTCCTCCTCTCCATCCCCCTTCCCTCCCTCCCTCGCTTCCACATTTCTTTCCTTTCTTCTTCTGTCCTATCCTTTCTTTCTTCCTTCCCTCCCTCATTCCTTCTCTTCCTCCCTCAACTCTTTCCTTCCCTCCATCTGTCCTCCCATTTCCTATCTTTCCTTCCCTCCCTCTTTTTCACTCCTCGCCTCCCTCCTTTCTCCCCTCCCTTCCTTCTTCCCTTCCTCTCTCCTTCCCTTCTCCCCTCCCTGGTTTCTTCCACAGTTCTCAAACACTTATGCAGGACCTTCTGCATGCCGAGCACTAACTAGATACTGAGTATGCACAGGGAATGGCCTGTGCTGCTGTGGAGCTTCCAGTCTAAAGAGGGCCAGGACATGGGCCCCTGCCAGGCGCTTCCTGCAGGGCCCTTTAGGAAGTGGCAAGTGCTGGGGAAAAGCAAAAAGGAACCCAGGACAGGCCAAGGAAGGGATCTTCTGGGAGAGGGATGTGCAGGCAGTGTCCTTGCGGGACGGTGGTGAGAGAGGCGGCCCTAACTGCAGGGGGTGATGGAGGGGACAAGGGTCTTCTGGAGTGAGGGTGGTCCAGGCAGAGGGAACAGCTAAAGCAGAAGCCTGGAGAGGCAGGTGTGAGGATGGGAAACGGGGTAGGTGGGGAAGGCAGGGAGTTGGGTGGAAGGTGAGGCTGGAGGTAATGAGGCGGCTGAGGGCAGGCCTCCTGGGCCACTGTGGGGCCTTTGGCTCAGGCTGAGGAAAATGGGGCCGCTGTGGGTCTGAGCAGAGGAGGGTGCAGTGGATTCGGCTCACACAGGTCTCCTGTGGCTGGAAGTGGAGAAAGGCAGGGAGAGAAGTAGGGAGTGAGCCAGGGCCTGCCTACTGGATGCATTTACAAGGTGACACCAAGCAAATCTGCTGACTGATGGGGTGCAGAACAAAAAGGCATTGATCTGACCCAGGGCTTGGGCATGAACATGGAAGGGTGCAGCCACCATCTACTGCTATGGGGAAGGAGCCGGGCAGGCCTGCACAATGGACAACTCACAGAGACAAGAACAAAGCCAGACCTGCCATCTCCCACTCAGTTCTTCCCTCCCTATCAGCCACACCAGGGCCTGTGTCTTCCTCCCTACTTCCTGCCTGGTCCTTCCCTTTCCCAAAAGCTGAACCTGATGATGATTCCTCTTCTTGCTCATGAAGAAATTCAGAGAGAGGAGGCTCAGTAAGACAGCGATGGCAGTGAGGGCGGAGGGGCCCCGGGGCTGGGGACAGAGGGGAAAGAACGTCAGGAGATCCCAAGGAACCCAGATGCCAGGGGCATGTGAACCACAGCAACTCCGTCTTCAATAGGAGCTGGGTAAAATCAGGCTAAAACCTACTGGGCTGCATTCCCAGTTGGTGAAGGCATTCTAAGTCACAGGATGAAATAAGAGGTCAGCACAGGATACAGGTCACAGAGACCTTACCGACAAAACAGCCTGCAGTAAAGAAGCCAGTCCAAAACCAAGATGCCCAGGAGAGTGACCTCTGGTTGTCATCACTGCTACGTTGCCACCTGTGCCATGATAGCTTACAAATGCCATGGCAACATCAGAAAGTTGCTAAATATGATCTAAAAAAGGAGAGTCGTGAATAATTTACCGCTCCGTTCAACATGTTATGAAGAAATGGCCCAGACAGGCAACAGCGCCCTCTGGGCTGCTCTATGGAGTAGCCATTCCATTTTTACTTTCTTTAAAAACTGGCTTTTTAGCAAAGAATAAACTTGCTCTCTATTCTATCTTTACTTTCCTAAAAAACTTGCTTATTTAGGAAAGAATAAACTTGCTCTCTGGCTCACACCTGTAATCACAGCACTTTGGGAGGCTGAGGCAGGCAGATCACCTGAGGTCAAGAATTCGAGGACAGCCTGGCCAACATGGTGAAATCCGTCTCTACTAAAAATATACAAATTAGCCAGGTGTGGTGGTGAGCACCTGTGATCCCAGCTACTCAGGAGGCTGAAGCAGGAAAATCACTTGAACCTGTGAGGCGTAGGTTGTAGTGAGCCGAGATCACACCACTGCCCTCTATCTAGCCTGGGCAACAGGGTGAGACTGCATCTCAAAACAGGAAACAAAAAACAACCAACCAAACAAACACAAATAAATGTAGCTTTCACTTTACGGACTCACCCTGAGTTGTTTCTTCCATGAAATCCAAGAACCCTCCCTTCGGGTCTGGATCGGGTCCCCTTTCCTGTAACACAGCTACAAATCCTTAAGGGGGTCAGACTTGGGTCCTAATACGGGGAGTCAGAGAATGTGATAAGGACAGCCACCAGGTCCCACGGATCTGGGCTCATGGGGTCTGCTGGGTCAGGAGGTGCCTGCTGAAGATGGGGTCCTTCAATATCAGGGAGGGAAATGGCACACTTACATGATGGGGAGAGGGTTACATTCAAGGCAGAACATGCACACACACGAGTAGGACTGGGGTGTGTTCCTGGCCACAACAGTGAAGTTGAGACCTCTGGAATCAGGACCGGGTTGAAATCCTATCTCTATTGCTTGTGAGTGCCATCTTGGGGCAAGTCCCCTCCCTGAAGTCCAATTCCCTTGTCTCAAAATGGGAACAGAGTTGTCCTCATTTTGCATGTTTGCTTATTACATTTAATTATTTTCCTAATCTTCATTTTACCCTCATGAGGGTTGTCAGACTTAGCAAATCATCACACAGATGCCCAGTTACATTTGCAGACAAAGAGTGAAGAAGGTTTTAGTCTAAGTCTCGTGCATTATTTGGGACATACACTGAGAGTCCGAAACTCACACTTCACTGGATTTCCTGTGTTTTCTCTGGCAACCCTGCTCCCCACCAACGTGGTGCTTTTGGGATAGTTATCTTCCCCTTCTCAGCTTTCATTTCTATATCTGGAAAATGTGGAAGTGGAAGGTAGAATACATGATTTTCAAGTTGCTGTGACTTTCTGAGAGTCCTTCACAGGTTACTTGACCCCATTCTCTCCCCAAGCCCCACCCCAACTGCAGTCTGCATGCCTCAGCTTCTCCTCTCAGTCCTTAGGAATACTTTTTTTTTTTTTTTTTGAGATGGAGTCTCGCTCTGTTACCCAGGCTGGAGTGCAGTGCCACGATTCTGGCTCACTGAAACCTCTGCTTCCCAACCAATTCTCCTGTCTCAGCCTCCTGAGTAGCTGGGATTACAGGCGTGCGTCACTATGCCTGGCTACTTTTTGTATTTTTAGTACAGACAGGGTTTCACCATGTTGCCAGGCTGGTCTCGAACTCCTGGCCTCAAGTGATCTACCCACCTCTGCCTCCCTAGGTACTGGGATTACGGGTTTGACCCACCCCACCCAGCTCAAAGAAAATAGAACGCTATTTTCTACTCTTGGGTCAGTTTGTTTCATTTATGCAGCAATGGCGCCGCCTGGTGGCTGCATGGGGAAGTGCCCTGAGGGTAAACCGCCCACAGCAGGGGTTGGAAAAACATTCAAAGGAATCTGACAGATGATGATCATCTCTCTCTGGGGAAAAATGGTTAATTAAGCTGTAGCAACCGCAGTATCCACCCCTCCTTCACCAGAATCTCATGGTGATGTTAGGAGCTGTCTACCAAGAGGCCGGAAAAGAGTACAGGGAAAGTGACACGGTGTGTTATCTGCGGATATCTTGGTCTTCTCTGAATTTTTTTTTTTTTTTTTTTGAGGTGGAGTGTTGCTCTTTCCCTCAGGCTGGAATGCTGTGGTGTAACCTCGTCTAACTGCAACTTACACGTCCTCGTTCAAGCGATTCTCCTGCCTCAGCCTCCTTAGTAGCTGGGATTACAGGCACCTGCCATACCATTCCTGGCTAACTTTTGTATTTTCAGTAGAAAAGAGGTTTTGCTATGTTGGCCAGGCTGGTCTCAAACTCCTCAACTCAAGTGATCTACCTGCCTCAGCCTCCTAAAGGGCTGAAATTACAGGCATGAGCCAACGTGCATAGTCTGGTCTCTGATTTTTAGCAATGATGGTGTCAAACTAATCAATTGTCCTGAATTTTCTATGTTCTTCCTCTCTCCATCTCTTTCTTCCTAATGATGACGTGTATGCACGGCACATCAAGCACTGTCTGAGTGGCTTCTATTTCACTTGCTAAGCGCCTATTTTTTGCAAGGTCCTGGAATACAAGGTTAAGGCATTAGAAAAGGTCCTGGTTCCTAGTCCTGGCAAAAACTATCATACGCATGTGCATTGGGTTTTTTTCAAGTATTCAATTATAATCAAAGTGCCACTGACATTTTTCACAAGGCCAGGCACAGTGGCTTACACCTGTAATCTCAGCAGTTTGAGAGGCGGAGATGGATAGATTATTTGAGGTCAGGAGTTGGAGACCAGCCTGGCCAACATGGTGAAACCTGGTGTCTACTAAAAATACAAAAATGAGCCAGACCCAGTGGCATACGTCTGCAATCCCAGCTCCTGAGGAGGCTGAGGCTGGAGAAGTGTTTGAACCCAGGAGGCGGAGGTTGCAGTGAACTCAGATTGCACCACTGCACTCCAGCCTCTGTGATTTACCAAGACTCTATCTCAAGAAAACAGAACAGTTTTTACAATTTTTAGAAAGAGGGTCTTGCTGTGTCTCAGAGCTGGAATTCAGAGGCGTGATCACAGCTTGAATTATCAGCTCAAGCGATCCTCCTGCCTCAGCCTCTGAAGAAGTTAGTACTACAGGTGTGCACTAACAACATGCCCAGTTAATTAAACATAATTTTTGTGCAGATAGGATCTCTCTGGGTGGTATGTTACCCAGGATAGCCTTGCTCTCCTGGACTCAAGTGATCCTCGCACCTCAGCCTCCATATGCCATATACCTTAAATGTACCTAGCCAGGGCTCATGCCTGTGATCCCAGCACTTTGGGAAGATGAGATAGGTGGATCACTTGAAGCCAGGAGCTTGAGAGTACCTGGCCAATGTAGTGAAACCCCATCTGTACGAAAAATACAAAAAATTAGCTGGCTGTGGTAGTGCCTGTGGTCCCAGCTACTAGGGAGGCTGAGGCACGAGAATTGTTTGAACCTGGGAGGCGGAGGTTGCAGTGAGCTGAGATCACACCACTCCACCAGCCTGGCCAACAGAGAGACCCTCTGTCTCATCTAGCCAGGGCTCTGAAAATCATAGCATATAGTATCTACACGGGAGACACAGAGATCCCACCATCTGTTTTTAGACAGCCCATGAGCTGCACAAGAATGTTTAGTGGTTTTATATTTTTAAATACTTGAAAAAAAATCAGGCTGAGCACAGTGGCTCACACCTGCAACTAAAGCACTTTGGGAGGCCGAGGTGGGTGGATCACCTGAGGTCAGGAGTTGGAGACAAGCCTGGCTAACATGGCGAAATGCCATGTCTGCTAAAATACAAAAATTAGCCAGGGCTGGAGGCATGCACCTGTAATCCCAGGCTATACTGCAGTGACATGATCTCAGCTCACTGCAATCTCTTCCTCCTGAGTTCAAGCAATTCTCCTGCCTCAGCCTCCTGATTAACTAGGACTACAGAAGTGCACCACCACGCCCACCTAATTTTTTTGTGTTTTTAGTGGAGATGGAGTTTCACCATGTTGGCAAGGATGGTCTCAATCTCCTGACCTCGTGATCTGCCCACCTCAGCCTCCCAAAGTGCTGGGATTGCACGCATGAGCCCCCAGCCTTTTTTTTTTTCTTTTTGGACAGGGTCTCACTCTGTGGAGGTGCAGGCTGTGCTGAATTCTGACTGTAGTACTGCACCCAGACTGGAGTGCAGAGGTGACATGGCTCACTGCAGCCTCCACCTTCCCTGGATTCAAACAATCCTCTCCCTTCAGCCTCCCGAGTAGTTGACTACAAGAATGTGACACCATGCCTGGTTAATTTTTGTGTGTGTCTCTTTGTAGCGACTAGGTCCCCCTACATTACACATGCTGATCTCACACTCCTAGCTTCAAGCAGTCCTCCTGCTTTAGCCTCACAAAGTCTGGATATTAAGCTGTGAGCCACTGTATTCAGCCTGTTTTATACTTACAATGGGATTTTTTTTTTTTTTAAGACAGGGTCTCACTCTGTCATCCAGGCTCACTGCATCCAGGTGCAATTCTGGCTCACCGCAGCCTCCACCTCTCAGGCTCAAGCAGTCCTCCTGCCTCAGCCTCTTAGTAGCTGGGGCCACAGATGCACCACCAAGCAAAACTAACTTATTTTTTGTAGAGATGGGCTTTCACCCTGTTGCCCGGGCTGGTCTGAATCAGCTAGGCTCAAGTGATCCTGCAGCCTCAGCCTCCCAAAGTGCTGGGATTACAGACGACAGCCACCAAACCAACCTGTTTTTTTGCTTATAGTTTTCACCTGTATTAGAAGACATTCCGTTGTGTTCAAGGCCTTGGCTGACCAAAAACTCCACAGCCATCCCTCTGAGCCTGCTTATAGAGACTAGTGGGGGTCGAGCTCTCTTCTTTTTTCTTTTTTTGAGATAGAGTCTGGCTCTGTCCCCAAGGCTGAAGTGCAGTCGTGCGATCTAAACTCACTACAACATCCACCTTCCAGTTTCAAGCAATTGTCCTGCCTCTGTCTCCCAAGTAGCTGGGATTACAGGCACATGCAACCAATCCCACTTCATTTTGGTATTTTTAGTAGAGACAAGGTTTCGCCATGTTAGCCAGGCAGTTCTTGAACTCGGACCTCAAGTGATCTGCCCACCTCTGCCTCCCAAAGTGCTGGGATTACAAGCATGCACCCCCATGCCTGGCAGAAGGATCGGGTTTTCTCATTTTATTTTTATTTTTATTTATTTATTTTTTTTTTTTAGTTTTCACACAGAGTCTCACTCTGTCACCCAGGCTGGAGTGCAATGGTGTGGTCTCGGCTCACTGCAACCTCCACCTCCTGGGATTCTCTGGCATCAGCCTCTTGAGTAGCTGGGACTAAAGGCATGTGTCACCACACCTGGCTAATTTTTGTATTTTTTGTAGAGATGAGGTTTCACTATGTATGCCATGATGGCCTTGAACTCCTGACCTCCGGCGACCCTCCCACCTCTGCCTCCTAAAGTGTTGGGATTACAGGCATGAGCCACCATGCCTCACCATGGGTTTTCTTGAACCAAAGCATATTCCTTGTCATGTTTAACAAAATTGTGCGCCAGCTCTGTGCTTTCCTTGACTCATCCTCCTTTGACTAGTGAAACTCTCAAAAGCTGTAACGAACATGGGAGAGTCACTGGCTGGGTAAGCTGGGTGGTGGCAGGAGGTGCTAGGATCCCAGCAGTTGGCATCCCCTTTCCCAAGGTGTACACGGGGATTCACATACCTGTCCTGTTATCTTCTAGGTCAGCTCGTTGACACGGTCTGGGTGAAAAAAGAAGACCAGGTCTTGTTTTCTTCCATATTTGAGGTCAATATTGCCATCCACAACATTACTGTCAGTGCATGCCTGACCCACCGGTAGCCTGGAAATATTTAGACCTGGATTATTAACCATACATCTGCCAGTCCAAACCCAGACAAAACATGAAGTCGACCAGACGCAGTGACCCACAGCTGTAATCCCAGCACTTTGGGAGGACGAGGCGGGTGGTTCTCCTGAGGTCAGGAGTTTGAGACCAGCCTGGCCAACATGGTGAAACCCATTCTCTACTAAAAATATAAAAATGAGCCAGGTTTGGTGGTGGGCACCTGGGAAGGGCATGAGACAATGTCTCAAAAAACAACCGTAACAACAACAAAAACACAAAATCAAACCCGTGTCCTTTTTTCTTTTTAGAGATAGAGAGGGACTTCCTGTGTTGTCCAGGCTGCAGTACAGTGGTACAATCATAGCTCACTGCAGCCTCTTACTTCCAGGCTCAAGAAATCCTCCCACCTCAGCCTCCTGAGTAGCTGGGATTACAGGTGCATGCTACCATGCCCAAATAATCTTTGTGTGTGTGTGGAGATGGGGTCTCACTTTGTTGGCCAGGCTGGCCTCAAACTCTAGGCTTCAAGTGATCCTTCCATCTCAGCCTTCCAAAGTGTTGGGATTACAGTCATGAGGCTCTGCTCCTGGCCAAAACCTAATTACACATTCATGAATGACCAAGGGCATGAGCTTCTGTGTCCTTTAAACAATGTAATGGATCATTCCTTGGAAATAACTTTGCAGGGGATGCTGTAACAAAGTGCCACAAACTGAGTGGCTCAGAACAAGACAAATTTGTTGCCTCAGGCCAGATGCTGTAGCCTCATGTCTGTAATCCCTGTACTTTGGGAGCATGAGAGGATCATTCAGGTCAGGAGTTCGAGGCCAGCCAGGTCAACAGGATGAAACCCCATCTCTACTAAACAAATACAAGGCTGGGAGTAGTGGCTCATACCCGACCAAAAACTCCACGGCCATCCCTGTAATCCTAGCACTTTGGGAGGCTGAGGTAGCAGATCACGAGCTCAGGAGTTTGAGACCAGCATGGCCAACATGGTGAAATATCGTCTTTATTAAAAATACAAAAATTAGTTGGGTGTGGTGGTGCACACCTGTAATCCTAACAACTCAGTAGGCTGAGGCAGGAGAACTGCTTGAACCCAGAAGGTGGGAGTTACAGTGAGCTGAGATCGCACCATTGCACTCCAGACTGGGGGACGGAGACAGAATCCATTTCAGAAAAAAAAAAAAAAATAGCCAGGCATGGTTGCATGTGATTGTGTTCCCAAGCTACTCAGGAGGCTGAGGTGGGAGGACTACTTGAGCTAGGGAGGATGAGGCTGCAGTGAGCTGAGATCACACCACTGCACTCCAGCCTGGGTGACAGAGTGAGACCCTGTCTCAATTATCAATCAATGAATCAATCAATAAAAAGTTGTCTGTGTCCCTGTTGTGAGGCCAGAAGTGTAAATTCAGTTGTCCGCAGGCTGGGCTCCCTCTGGAGGCTCTGGGGAAGAATCTGTCCCAGCATCTCTCCTGGCTCAGGCATCCTGACTTATAGTGGCCATCGACCTTCTAAGCATGCCTGTCTCTGTGTGAAAATTTCCCTTTGGGCAGGCACAGTGGCTCACACCTATAATCCCAGCACTTTGGGAGGCCTAGGCAGGATGGCTCAAGCCCAGAAGTTCAAGACCAGCCTGGGGAACATAGTGAGATAGTGTCTCTACATAAAATACAGAAAATTAGCTGGGCATGGTGTAACACAGCTGTACTCCCAGCTACTCAGGAGGCTGAGGTGGGAGGAGCAAGTGAACCCAGGAGATTGAGGCTGCAGTGAGCTATGATCACACCACTACACTCCAGCCTGGGTGACAGAACAAGACCGTGTCTCAAGAAAACAATATTTTATTCTTTCTTTTTCTTTTCCTGGCAACAAACATCCCTTTTAGTAAGGACACCAGTTATATGGGATCAGGGCCCCACCTTCATGCCCCATTTTAACTTGATGACCTCTGTAATGACCCGGTCTCCAAATAATGTCATGCCTGTAATTCCAGCACTTTGGAAGGAAGAGGTGGGAGGATCACTTGAGGCCAAGGGTTCGAGAGTAGCCTGGGCAACATAGTGAGACTCCTCCTCTACAAAAACAATTTAAAAATAATAACTGTAAGTAGGGATGTGCACCTGTAGTCCCAGCTCCACGGGAGGCAGGAGCACAGAGTGAGCCCACGAGGTCGAGCCTGCCATCATCTGTGATTGTGCCACTGCACACCAGCTTGGGCAATAGCAAGACCTAGTCTGTCTCAAGAGAAAAAAAAATGTTTGCTGATCCAATGTGGGGTAATTTTTAAAAACTTTAACTCTATTTTTCATATTGCTTAGCTTTTCCACATGAACTTTGTGATCATAATGAGAAAATAGCAGTCACATTACTTTTTTTTGTTTTTTGAGATGGAGTTCTGATCTTGTTGCCCAAGCTTGAGTGCAGTGGCATGATCTCTGCTCACTGCAACCTCTGCCTCCTGGGTTAAGCAATTCTCCTGCCTCAGCCTCCTGAGTAGATGGGACTACAGGCACATGCCACACCACCTGGCTCATTTTGTATTTTAGTAGAGAGGGGGATTCACCATGTTGGTCAGGCTGGTCTCGAACTCCTGGCTTCAAGTGATCTGAACACCTCAGCCTCTCAACGTATGGAATTACAGGCATGAGCCACTGCACCTGGCCATACTTATCTTTTTGTCCAGAGAAATGACCAGCCATTTCAATTTGTGTTTGTCTTGTTTTGTTTTTCTTTTGTGAAAACAACCTTGCAGTTATAATTGGGGAGGACTATTTGCACTATGAGAATCTGGGTGTCATGCCAAGTTCCGCAATCAAAGCGGGTAAAAAAAACTGGAGTTATGGGATGAGGGCGGTGGCACATGTTATGGTAATCCCAGAGCTTTGGGAGGCCTAGGTGGGTGGATCACCTGGCGTCAGGAGTTTGAGACCAGCCTGGCCAACATGGTGAAACCCCGTCTCTACTAAAAATACAGAAATTAGCAGGACCTAGTTGTGGGTGTCTGTAATCTCAGTTACTCATGAGACTGAGCAGGAGAATCGCTTGAGCCTGGGAGGGGGAGGGGGATTCTGCCTGGAAAAAAAAAAAATTCAACCCAGGGATGCAAGGCTGGCTCAACATATGCAAGTCTATAAACATAATTCAGCAAATAAACAGAACCAAACACAAAAACCACATGATTATCTCAATTG
>NW_016108453.1:35930-39095 GCF_001604975.1 Cebus imitator
TTCATGACTAAAACACCAAAAGCACTAGCACCAAAAGCCAAAATAGACAAATGGGACCTATTCAAACTCCAGAGGTTCTATACAGCAAAAGTAACAATCATTAAAGCGAATCAGCAACCAACAGAATGGGAAAAAAATTTTGCAAAATACCCATCTGACAAAGGACTGATATCCAAAATCCACAAAGAATTAAAACAGATTTACAAGAAGAAAACAAGCAAACCCATTCAAAAGTGGGTGAAGGATATGAACAGACACTTTACAAAGAAGACATACATGAGGCCAATAAACATGAAAAAATGCTCATCATCACTGGTCACTAGAGAAATGCAAATCAAAACGACATTGAGATACCTTCTTACACCAGTTAGAATGGTGATCATTAAAAAAATCTAGAGACAACAGATGCCGGAGAGGATGTGGGGAAATAGGAACACTTTTACACTGTTGGTGGGAGTGCAAATTAATTCAACCATTGTGGAAGACAGTGTGGCAATTCCTCAAGGACCTAGATATAGAAATCTCATTTGACTCTGCAATCCCATTATTGGGTATATATCCAAAGGATTATAAATTATTCTACTATAAGGACACATGAACACGTATGTTCACTGCAGCACTGTTTACAATAGCAAAGACCTGGAATCACCCCAAATGTCCATCAATGATAGACTGGACAGGAAAAATGTGGCACATATATACCATGAAATACTATACAGCCATAAAAAATGATGAGTTCTTGTCCTTTCTAGGCACATGGATGAACCTGGAAACCATCATTCTCAGCAAAATCACAGAACAGAAAATTAAACACCGTATGTTCTCACTCATAGGTGGATGTTGAACAATGAGAACGCATCACACAGGGAGGGGAGCATGACTCTCTAGGGCCTGTTGGGGGTAACTAGGGGAGGGACAGTAACTAGGGGGGTAGGGAGTTGGAGATGGATAACATGGGGAGAAATGGCAGATATAGGTGATGGGGAGGAAGGCAGCAAACCACATTGCCACGTATGTACCTATGCAACAGTCTTGCATGTTCTTCACATATACCCCAAACTTAAATGCAATAAAATATATGTATATATAAAATGTATCTGGAAAGTTCCCTTTCCACCTCTTTCTCCCAGAGAAAACAAAAGAAACAAAGAAAGAAAGAAAAGGAAAAAGTGGTGTTATTAATCAGTTGGTAAGGAATCATGGTCTTGTTCACAAACTTCTGATCCTTTTTTCACAGGCTAGAAATCAATCCAGTTAGTAAAATAGTAACAGTAACAACAGCCTAAAAGGAAGAGTATTTAAAATGCAGGAGGTGCTGGTCTAGACAAATTCATGGGTTACATTATTTAGCCTTGAGCATCGTCTTAAGAGTATATCCTCATATGGTTCCTATTTGACAGGCGAAAAAACTGAGGCACTGAGAAGTACGTCATCTGTCCGGACTCAAAGGTGGTACTAAGTGGTGGCGCAGGTGTCACCTGACATTATCTTGTGCACTATGCCTATCTAATTATTATTATTATTTTTGAGACAGAGTTTCCTTCTTGTTGTCCGTGCTGGAGTGCACTCTCGGCTCACTGCAACCTTCGCTTCCCAGATTCAAGCGATTCTCCTGCCTCGGCCACCCAAGAAGCTGGGATTACAGGCATGTGCCACCATGCTTGGCTAATTTTGTATTTTTAGTAGAGATGGGGTTTCTGCATCTTGGTCAGGCTGGTCTTAAACCCCTGACCTCAGGTGATCCACCTGCCTCAGCCTCCCACAGTGCTGGGATTACAGGTGTGAGCCACCACACCTGGTTTTTGTTTTGCTTTGTTTTATTTTGTTTTAGATGGAGTCTTGCTCTGCCTCCCAGGCTGGGATGATCTCGGCTCACTACAACCTCCACCTCCCGGGTTCAAGGAAGTGTACTGCCTCAGCTTCCCAAGTAGCTAGGATTGTAGGAACATGCCACCATGCAGGGCTAATTTTTGTACTTTTGGTGGAGTCAGGGTTTCACAATGTTGGCCAGGCTGGCCTTGAACTCCTGACCTCAGGTAATCCTCCCACCTCGGCCTCCAAAAGTGTTGGGATTGCAGGCATGAGCCACCTCACCTGGCCACTATGCCTACCTCATTGTATTTCTAAAATGAGAGGAAAAAGAAATAATTGTATTGCCATCCTCATAGTAACTCTCTGAAGGCGATAATATCATTCACATTTTACAAATGCGAAAACAAAAATCCAGCTTTTTTTTTTTATTTTTTTCTGAGACAGTGTCTCACTTTGAAGCCCAAGCTTGGGTGCAGTGGCATGATCTTGGCTCACTGCAGTCTTGACTTCCAGGACTAATGATCCTCCCACTTTAGCATCCCAAGGAGCTGGGACTACAGGCGGACACCACCACACCTGGAAAATCTTTTGATTTTATTTTTTGTAGAGATGGGGTCTTGCTATGTTGCCCAGGCTGCTCTCCAACTCCTGGGCTCAAGCAATCCTCCCACCTCGACCTCCCAAAGTGCTGGGATTACAGGCATGGTCGCTCTAGCTTCTTTTCTTCCCAATGCCACATTAAGTTTTTAGTAGCTGAGTCAAGAGTCCCGGGGGTCTTCTGACTCCTACTTCAGTGTTTTCCCTGCTAGGCTACAGCCTCTGTGATTCCTGGCAGTTGTCTGACAGTGGACTGAGATGGATTATTTGGGCGTGAAGCACAAACAGAGGAGCCATCTCTTAGGAGCCAACCCCCAACGTTCTGATGGGGCCAGCATGTATTCTGGGAAAATGTTCCATAGCTCCCATCCACGACCAGTGAATAGGAATTAGGTGCCAGGCATGGTGGCTCATGCCTGTAATTCCAGCACTTTAGGAGGCCAAGGCAGACAGATAACCTGAGATCAGCAGGTTAAGACCAACCTGGCCAACATGGTGAAACCCCGTCTCTACTAATAAAACACAAAAATTAGCCAGGCATGGTGGCTGGTGCCTATAATTCCAGCTACTCGGGAGGCTGAAGCAGCAGAATCGCTTGAACCCAGGAGGCTGAAGTTGCAGTGCGCTGAGATTGTGTCATTGTACTCCAGCCGGGGTGACAAAACAACACTCAGCCTAAAAAAAAAAAAAGAAAAGCTGGGCATTGGCCAGGTGCAGTGCGGTGCCTCAACCCTGTAATGCCAGCACTTTGGGAGG
>NW_016108453.1:40372-43758 GCF_001604975.1 Cebus imitator
AGACTTCTACTGATCCATGCCCAGGAGGGTTGGGGGACCCCAGCTATAGACAATATGTAATGATCAAATCAGTGTAACTGAGACAGTCATCACCTCAAATACTTATCTTTCGTTTTGGGAACACGAAAATCCTTCTAGCTATCTTGAAATATACAAATAAATTCTAACTCACTTTAATGTCCCTCGTGCACTATTGATTACTGTAACTTATACCTTCTATCTAGGCCTTCTTGTCTTTCATTCATTCTTTATTTTAAAATGATTTTTATTTATTTCTGAGACATCTCTCTCTTTCTGCCAGGCTGGAGTGCAGTGGCATGATCTCGACTCAATGCAACCTCTACCTCCTGGATGCAGGCAATTCTCCTGCCTCAGCCTCCCAAGGACCTGGGATTACAGGTGTGCGCCACCATTCCTACCTAAGTTTTGCATTTTTAGTAGAGATAGGGTTTCACCATGCGGTCCAGACCTGTCTCGAACTCCTGACCTCAAGAGATCCACCCACCTCAACCTCCCAAAGTGCTGGGATTACAAGCATGAGCCACAGCACCCAGCCATTCATTCATTCTTCCATTCATTCATTCCACTAATAACTACTGCCTGGATATCATATATCCGGTGGGGTTCCAGGCTCTGGGGAAACAGCAATGAGCAAAACAAAGCTGCTGCTCTCTTAATGGATCCATCATTCTAATGAGGGGGAAAGAGACAGGCGATCCATAAACAAACCAGTCACACAGACAGCACATCAGGTGGAGAGCGCTATGAAGGATAAATACTAAAGCAGGTATGGCCAGGTGCGGTGGCTCACACCTGTAATCCCAGCACTTTGGGAGGCTGATGTGGATGGATCCCTTGAGGTTAGGAGTTCAAGACCAGCCTGGCCAACATGGTGAAATGCCATCTCTACTAAAAGTACAAATAAAAAAAAAAAAGAGCCAGGTGTGGTGGCACCTGCCTGTAACCCTAGCTACCCAGGAGACTGAGGTGGGAGGATTGCTTGAACTTGGGAGGTGGAGGCTGCCGTGAGCCGATATTGTGCCACTGCACTCCAGCCTGGGAACAGAGCAAGACTCTGTCTTCAAAAAGAAAAAAGTAAAGAGAAATCAGATGCAGGTGTAGAGTGCACTAGTGTGAGCAGGGGTGCTGTGGTGGAGGAGAAGGTGATCAGGAAAGGCCTCTCTGCAAAGGTGTTAGACATGAGGGCTGAGCCTGAGGACTGCTGGGAGAGCAGCACTGGAGCTCTCTAGGTGTTGGTGCCATTTGCGGTACTTTCGTTTTGCTTTTAAGACAAAGTCTTGCTCTGTTGCCCAGGCTGGAGTGAAGTGGCACAATCTCAGCTCACTGCAACCTCCGCCACCTGAGTTCAAGCCACCTCAGCCTCCCAAAGAGCTGGGATGGCAGGTATGAGTCACTGTGCCTGGCCTATGTATTAAAATGTTTAAATTCTTCCAAAAGCTAGGCTTCAGGAAGATTGTCCTGACAGCCATTAGAAATAAATGACAGAATGACAGGACAAGGATCATGTCAGTCGCAGGGTAACTGTGGACATCTGCTGGCCAGCAGCAGGAATGCCACTCAGACCCTGGATTCTACCTCTGCAGCCCACCTGCACCTGAACCCTCCTTTCCACATCAGTAGAAGCCTGGAACTCTCAGAACAGCAGACCTCATCAGCCACTGCCACCTTCACCAGAATGATGTGATTAATTTGTTCATGNCTAGCCAGAGCAATCAGGCAAGAAAAGAATAAAGGGTGTGCAATTAGGAAAGGGGGAAATCAAATTGTCTCTATTTGCAGACAACATGATTGTATATAGAAGACCCCATCATATCAAACTCTGCCACAAGGCTACAGTAATCAAAACACCATGGTACTAATTCCAAAATAGAGATATAGACCAATGGAACACAACAGAGGCCTCGGAGGCAACGCCACACATATACAACCATCCGATCTTCTTCCATCTTCCTGCCTCCTTGCCTTTTCCTTTGGGGAACAGGAGCATGGTTTTCTTTCTTCTTTGCCTTTCTAACTAGATACAATTTCTGATGGGAGAATTTACATACAGGATGTATAGCATCAACATGAACGGCCAGCTGGAATTGACAGTTTCTTTGATACCCCAGCCAGGCACATCCCTGATCCCTCTGCTAAGTACATCTGGATGTTGCTGCTGACCAGGATTCTCAGCCACATGCTCGGTGCCCACTCCCAGATTCTGGAAATCCCCTGGTATCCCCCCAAAAGGGGAGATGCTCACCCACAATTCTGCATAAAAATTGTCTCTGTGTGCCTTTTTTCTTTTTTCTTTTTTTTTTTTTTTTGAGACAGAGACACTCTGTCAATCGGACTGTAGTCCAATGGTGTGTTCTCAGCTCACTGCAACCTCTGCCTCCCAGACTTGAGCAGTTCTCTTGCCTCAGCCTCCCAAGTAGCTGGGATTACAGGCACTTGAAACTATGCCTGGCTAATTTTGTATTTACAGGTATAAGCCATTGCAGCTGGTTTTTTGTTTTGTTTTGTTTTGTTTTTGTTTGTTTTTTGAGACAGAATCTTACTCTATCGCCCAGGCTGGAGTGCAGGGACATAATCTCAGCTCACTGCAACCTCCACCTCCTGGTTTCAAGCAATTCTTTTGCCTCAGCCTCCCGAGTAGCTCAGATTATAGGCATTTACCACCAAACCCAGGTAATTTTAGTATTTTTATCAGACATGGGGTTTCACCACTGGGCAAGGATGGTCTTGAACTGGTGACTTCAGGTGATTCACCCACTTTAGCCTCCCAAAAGGCTGCAATCTCATCTCACTGCAACCTCTGCTCCTCGGTTCAAGCAATTCTCCTGCCTCAGCCTCCCAAGTAGCTGGGATTACAGGTTCCTGCCACCATGCCTGGCTAGTTTTTGTACTTTCAGTAGAGACGGGGTTTCACCATGTTGCCCAGGCTGGTCTTGAACTCCTGACCTCAGGTAATCTGCCTGCCTCAGCCTCCCAAAGTGCTGGGATGACAGGCATAAGCCACTGCTCCTGACCTACTTCTATTATTATTACATTTTCATACGTAATGAAACACTCACACAAATCCCAATAACGCAGAATGAGTAGGAGCCCTGAACTTGTTTTCCTGAAGCTAGATGGTCCCTTCTGGGGTGACAGCAGACAGTGACAAATCAACAGGCATTAGATTCTCATAAGGAGCATGTAGCCCAGCTCCCTCGCATGTGCTGTTTACAGTAGTGTTTGCGCTCCTACAACACCACCACTGATCTGACAGGAGGGGGAGCTCAGGCGGTGATGCCAGCAATAAGGAGTGGCTGTGAACACAGATGAAGCCTCCCTCACCAGCCCGCTGCTCACCTGCTGTGCTGCCTGCCCAGTTCCTCACA
>NW_016108453.1:46778-48971 GCF_001604975.1 Cebus imitator
AGGCAGAGGATGGGGGGATGGAGGCAGGAAGAGGGAGGGGAGGCTTTGAGACAGGGGGCAGCAAACACCCAGGCAGAGGGAGCAGCATGACTCAGAGGACACTCAGTGTGGACAGAGGAATGCGTGGGCAGAGTCACTTGGCACTTTAGGGTCAGGCAGGCGTTCGGGGTCTCCTGTGCTTAGCCAGGGAGGGGACATCAGCAGAAGTCAGCTGCTTGGAGAAGGTGTTTATTATATTTTGAGATGGATTCTAGCTCTTTTACCAGGCTGGTGTGCAATGGAATAGTCTCAGCTCACTGTAAACTCTGCCTCCCATGTTAAAGTGATTCTCCTGCCTCAGATTCTGGAGTAGCTGCGATTATAGGTACCATGCCACCATGCTCAGCTAATCTTTGTATTTTTAAATAGAGAGAGCATATTCCCATGTTGCCCAGGCTGGTTTTGAACTCCTGATCTCAGGTGAGCCGCCTGCCTCGACCTCCCAAAGTGCTGGGATTACAGGCGTGAGCCACCGTGCCCAGAGGAGGCCATGCAGTAGGCTGGAGAAACGGTCCAAGTAACAACAGACATTGGGACAGCTGGGCCTAGAGAGGAAATAAGTTCCTTCTCTCCATCCCCCTTCCCTCCCTCCCTTGCTCCCACATTTCTTTCCTTTCTTCCTCTCTCCTACCCTTTCTTTCTTCCTTCCCTCCCTCATTCCTTTTCTTCCTCCCTCATATCTTTCCTTCCCTCCATCTGTCCTCCCATTTCCTATCTTTCCTTCCCTCCCTCTTTTTCACTCCTCCCCTCCCTCCTTTCTCCCCTCCCTTCCTTCTACCCTTCCTCTCACCTTCCTTTCTCCCCTCCCTAGTTCCTTCCACAGTTCTCAAACACATATGCAGCAACTTCTGCATGCCGAGCACTAACTAGATACTGAGTGTGCCACAGGGAGTGGCCCGTGCTGCTGTGGAGCTTCCAGTCTAAGGAGAGTGAGGCCATGGGCCCCTGTCAGGCGCTTCCTGCAGGGCCCTTTAGGAAGTGGCAAGTGCTGGGGAAAAGCAAAAAGGAACCTAGGACAGGCCAAGGAAGGGATCTGGAAGTGGAGAGAGGCAGGGGGAGAAGTAGGGAGTGAGCCAGGGCCTCCTTGCTGCATGCATTTTCAAGGTGACACCAAGCAAATCTGCTGACTGATGGGGTGCAGAACAAAAAGGCATTGATCTGACCCAGGGCTTGGGTGTAACACTGAAGGGTGTAGCCGCCATCTACTGCTATCGGGAAGGAGTCGGGCAGGCCTGCACAATGGGCAACTCACAGAGACAAGAACAAAGCCAGACCTGCCATCTCCCACTCAGCTCTTCCCTCCCTATCAGCCACACGAGGGGCTGTGCCTTCCTCCCTCCTTCCTGCCTGGTCCTTCCCTTTCCCAAAAGCTGAACCTGATGGTGATTCCTCTTATTGCTCATGATGAAATTCAGAGAGAGGAGGCTCAGTAAGACAGCGATGGCAGTGAGGGCGGGTTTGCCCCGGGGCTGGGGACAGAGGGGACAGGACGACAGGAGATCCCAAGGAGCCCAGCTGCCAGGGGTGTGTGACCCACAGCAACTCTGTCTTCAATAGGAGCTGGGTAAAAGCAGGCTAAAACCTACTGGGCTGCATTCCCAGGTGATGAAGGCATTCTAAGTCACAGGATGAAATAAGAGGTCAGCACAGGATACAGGTCACAGAGACCTTACCGACAAAACAGCCTTTAGTAAGGAAGCCAGTCCAAAACCAAGATGCCCAGGAGAGTGACCTCTGGTTGTCATCACTGCTACGTTACCACCAGCGCCATGATAGTTTACAAATGCCATGGCAACATCAGAAAGTTGCTAAATATGATCTAAAAAAGGAGAGTCGTGAATAATTTACTGCTCCGTTCAACATGTTATGAAGAAATGGCCCAGACAGGCAACAGCGCCCTCTGGGCTGCTCTATGGAGTAGCCATTCCATCTTTACTTTCCTTAAGAACTTGCTTTTTAGCAAGGAATAAACTTGCTCTCTATTCTATCTTTACTTTCCAAAAAAACTTGCTTATTTAGGAAAGAATAAACTTGCTCTCTGGCTCACACCTGTAATCCCAGCACTTTGGGAGGCTGAGGCAGGCAGATCACCTGAGGTCAAGAGTTCGAGATCAGCCTGGCCCACATGGGGAAATCCCATCTCTACTTAAAATA
>NW_016108453.1:50906-52610 GCF_001604975.1 Cebus imitator
CTAATTGCAATTTTCACGTCCTCTTCAAGCGATTCTCCTGCCTCAGCCTCCTTAGTAGCTGGGATTACAGGCACCTGCCATACCATTCCTGGCTAACTTTTGTATTTTTAGTACAGATGAGGTTTTGCTATATTGGCCAGTCTGGTCTCGAACTCCTGACCTCAAGTGATCTACCTGTCTGAGCCTCCTAAAGGGCTGAAATTACAGGCATGAGCCAACGCGCACAGCCTGGTTTCTGATTTTTAGCAGTGATGGTGTCAAACTGATCAATTGCCCTGAATTTTCCCATGTTCTACCTCTCTCCGTCTCTTTCTTCCTAATGATGACATGCATGCACTGCACATCAAGCACTGTCTGAGTGGCTTCTATTGCACTTGCTAAGCACTTATTGTTTACAAGACCCTGGAATACAAGATGAAGGCATTAGAAAAGGTCCTGGCTCCCAGTCCTGGCAAAAACAATCATATGCATGTGCATTGGGTTTTTTCAAGTATACAATTATGATCAAAGTGCCACTAACATTTTTCACAAGGCCAGGCATACTGGCTTACACCTGTAATCTCAGCACTTTGGAGGCCAAGTTTGGTAGATCATTCGAGGTCAGGAGTTGGAGACCAGCCTGGCCAACATGGTGAAACCCAGTGTCTACTAAAAATACAAAAATGAGGCAGATGCAGTGGCATACGCCTGCAATCCCTGCTCCTGAGGAGGCTGAGGCTGGAGAACTATTTGAACCCAGGAGGCAGAGGTTGCAGTGAACTCAGATTGCACCACTGCACTCCAGCCTGTGTGATTTACCAAGACTCTGTCTCAAGAAAACAGAACAGTTTTTACAGCTTTTAGAAAGAGGGTCTTGCTGTGTCTCAGAGCTGGAATTCAGTGGCGTGATCACAGTTTGAATTATCAGCACAAGCGATCCTCCTGCCTCAGCCTCTGAAGAAGTTAGTGCTACAGGTGTGCACTAACAACATGCCCTGTTAATTAAAAATTTTTTGTGTGTGCAGATAGGATCCCTCTGGGTGGCATGTTGCCCAGGATAGCATTCTTCCCCTGACCTCAAGTGATCCTCCCAACTCAGACTCCATATGCCATTATACCTTAAATACACCTAGGCAGGGCTCATGCCTGTGATCCCACCACTTTGGGAAGCTGAGATAGGCGGATCACGTGAGGCCATGAGCGTGAAAACACCTGGCCAATGTAGTGAAACCCCATCTGTACTAAAAATACAAAAAATTAGCTAGCTGTGGTAGTGCCTGTGGTCCCAGCTACTAAGGAGGCTGAGGCATGAGAATTGCTTGAATCTGGGAGGCAGAGGTTGCAGTGAGCTGAGATCACACCACTCCACCAGCCTGGCCAACAGAGAGAGACTCTGTCTCAAACATCTAGCCAGGGTTCTGCAAACCATGGCACATAGTATCTACACGGGAGACACAGAGATCCCACCATCTGCCTTTAGACAGCCCATGAGCTGCACAAGAACGATTATTGATTTTACATTTTTAAATACTTGAAAAAAATCATGCTGGGCACAGTGGCTCACACCTACAATTCCAGCACTTTGGGAGGCCGAGGTGGGTGGATCACCTGAGGTCAGGAGTTGGAGAGAAGCCTGGCTAACATGGCGAAGCCCCATCTCTGCTAAAATACAAAAATTAGCCAGGCCTGGTGGCATGCACAGTATTCCCAGGCTATAGTGCAGTG
>NW_016108453.1:53083-55088 GCF_001604975.1 Cebus imitator
CCCCTATGTTACACATGCTGGTCTCACACTCCTGGCTTCAAGCAGTCCTCCTGCCTTAGCCTCCCAAAGTCCGGATATTAAGCTCTGAGCCACTGTATTCAGCCTGTTTTATCCCTACAAAGGCATTTTTTTTTTTTTTCTGGAAGACAGGGTCTCACTCTGTCATCCAGCCTCTATGCATCCAGGTGCAATTGTGGCTCACTGTAGAATTCACCTCACAGGATCAATCAGTCCTCCTGCTTCACCCTCTGAATAGCTGGGGCCACAGGTGCACCACCATGCAAAACTAACTTATTTATTGTAGAGATGGGCTTTCGCCCTGTTGCCCGGGCTGGTCTGAAACAGCTGGGTCCAAGTGATCCCCCAGCCTCAGCCTCCTAAAGTGCTGGGATTACAGATGACAGCCAGCAAACCCAACCTGTTTTATTGCTTATAGTCATCACCTGTATTAGAAGACATTCCGTTGTATTCAAGCCCCTGGCTGACCAAAAACTCCACGGCCATCCCTCTGAGCCTGCTTATAGAGACTAGTGGGGGTTGAGCTGTCTTTTCTTTTTTCTTTTTTTGAGATGGAGTCTGGCTCTGTCACCAAGACTGAAGTGCAGTGGTACGATCTAAACTCACTACAACATTCACCTTCCAGTTTCAAGCAATTGTCCTGCCTCTGTCTCCCAAGTAGCTGGGATTACAGGCACATGCAACCATGCCCAGTTCATTTTTGTATTTTTAGTAGAGACAAGGTTTCGCCAGGTTAGCCAGGCAGTTCTTGAACTCGGACCTCAAGTGATCTGCCCACCTCTGCCTCCCAAAGTGCTGGGATTACAAGCATGCACCCCTATGCCTGGCAGAAGGATCGGGTTTTCTCATTTTATTTTTATTTTTATTTGTTTTAGTCCTTAGAGTCTCACTCTGTCACCCAGGCTGGAGTGCAATGGTGTGGTCTCGGCTCACTGCAACCTCCACCTCCCGGGATTCTCTGGCCTCAGCCTCTCGAGTAGCTGAGACTACAGGCATGTGTCACCACACCTGGCTAATTTTTGTATTTTTAGTAGAGATGAGGTTTCACCATGTAGGCCGTGATGGCCACGATCTCCTGACCTCTGGTGATCCTCCCACTTCTCCCTCCTAAAGTGTTGGGATTACAGGCATGAGCCAACGTGCCTGGCCATGGGTTTTCTTGAAACAAAGCATATTCCTTGTCATGTTTAACAAAATTGTGCGTCAGCCCTGTACTTTCCTTGACTCATCTTCCTTTGACTAGTGAAATTCTCAAAAGCTGTAATGTACATGGGAGAGTCACTGGCCGGGTAAGCTGGGTGGTGGCAGTGGGTGCTGGGGTCCCAGCAGTTGGCATCCCCTTTCCCAGGGTGTACACGGGGATTCACATACCTGTCCTGTTATCTTCTAGGTCAGTTCAATGACACCGTCTGGGTGAAAAAAGGAGACCAGGTCTTGTTTTCTTCCATGTTCGAGGCCAATATTGCCATCCACAACATTGCTGTAAGTGCATGCCTGACTCTTCGGTGGCCTGGAAATATTTAGACCTGGTTTATTAACCATACACATGCCAGGCCCAACCCAGACAAAACATGAAATCGACTGGATGCAGTGACCCACACCTGTAATCCCAGCACTTCGGGAGGACGAGGCGTGTGGATCTCTTGAGGCCAGCCTGGCCAACATGGTGAAACTAAAAATACAAAAATATAAAAATGAGCCGGGTGGGGTGGTGCACACCTGGGAAGATTGTGAGACTTCGTCTCAAAAAACAGTCGTAACAACAACAAAAACACAAATCAAACGCCCGTCCTTTTTCTTTTGTTTTTTTTTAGAGATAGAGAGGGACTTCCTGTGTTGTCCAGGCTGCAGTGCAGTGGTACAATCATAGCTCACTGCAGCCTCTTACTCCCAGGCTCAAGCAATCCTCCCACCTCAGCCTCCTGAGTAGCTGGGATTACAGGTGCATGCTACCATGCCCACATAATATTTGTGTGTGTGTGGAGAT
>NW_016108453.1:56229-62702 GCF_001604975.1 Cebus imitator
GAGCCCAGAAGTTCAAGACGAGCCTGGGGAACATAGTGAGATAGTGTCTCTACATAAAATACAGAAAATTAGCTGGGCATGGTGGAACACAGCTGTACTCTCAGCTACTCAAGAGGCTGAGGTGGGAGGATCAAGTGAACCCAGGAGATTGAGGCTGCAGTGAGCTATGATAACACCGCTACACTCCAGCCTTGGTGACAGAACAAGACCATGTCTCAAGAAAACACTATTTTATTCTTTCTTTTTCTTTTACTGGCAACAAACATTCCTATTAGTAAGGACACCAGTTATATGGGATCAGGACCCCACCTTCATGCCACATTTTAACTTGATGACCTCTGTAATGACCCTGTCTCCAAATAATGTCATGCCTGTAATCCCAGCACTTTGGAAGGCTGAGGTGGGAGGATCACTTGAGGCCAGGAGTTCGAGACCAGCCTGGGCAACATGGTGAGACTTCACCTCTACAAAAACAATTTTTGAAAAATAAATGGATGTAGGGGTGTGCACCTGTAGTCCCAGCTCCTCCGGTGGCAGGAGCACAGAGTGAACCCACGTGGTGGAGCCTGCCGTCTTCTGTGATTGTGCCACTGCACACCAGCTAGGGCAACAGCAAGACCTAGTCAGTCTCAAGAGAAAAAAAAAAGGTTTGCTGATCCAATGTGGGGTAATTTTTTAAAACTTCAACTCTATTTTTTCATATTGCTTAGCTTTTCCACATGAACTCTGTGATTATATCCAGAAAATAGAAATCACATTACTTGTTGTTTTTTTTTTTAGGTGGAGTTCTGATCTTGTTGCCCAAGATTGAGTGCAGTGGCATGATCTCTGCTCACTCCAACCTCTGCCTCCTGGGTTAAGCAATCTCCTGCCTCAGCCTCCTGAGTAGATGGGACTACAGGCGCATGCCTCCCCACCTGGCTCATTTTTGTATTTTTAGTAGAGAGGGTGATTCACCCTGTTGGTCAGGCTGGTCTCGAATTCCTGGCTTCAAGTGATCTGCCTGCCTCAGCCTCTCAACGTCCTGGAATTACAGGCATGAGCCACCGCACCTGGCCATGCTTGTCTTTTTGTCCAGAGAAATGACCAGTCATTTCAATTTGTGTTTCTCTTGTTTTGTTTTTCTTATATGAAAACAAACTGACAGTTATAATTGGGGAGGACAATTTGCACTATGAGAATCTGGGCGTCATGCCAAGTTCCATAATCAAAGCGGGTAAAAAGAGAATGGACTTATGGGCTGGGGACGGTGGCACATGCCTGTAATCCCAGATTTTGGGGAGGTCGAGGTGGGTGGATCACCTGAGATCAGGAGTTTGAGACCAGCCTGGCCAACATGGTGAACCCCATCTCTACTAAAAATACAGAAATTAGCAGGACCTCGTTGTGGGTGTCTGTAATCTCAGTTACTCATGAGACTGAACAGGAGAATCGCTTGAGCCTAGGAGAGGGAGTAAGATTCTGTCTCAAAAAAAAAAAAAAATTATTTCAACCCAGGGATGCAAGGCCGGCTACACATATGCAGGTCTATAAACATAATTCAGCACATAAACAGAACCAAACACAAAAACCACATAATTAGCTCAATTGATGCAGAGAAGGCCTTTGACAAAATTCAACAACTATGCTCAAAGCTCTCAATAAACTAGGTATTGAGGGAACATATCTCAATATAATAAAAGCTATTTCTGACAAACCAGCATCCAATATCATACTGAATGGGCAAAAACTGGAAGCATTTCCTTTGAAATCTGCCACTAGACAAAGATGCCCTCTCTCACCACACCTATTCAATATAGTATTGGAAGTTCTAGCCAGAGCGACCAGGCAAGAAAAGAATAAAGTGTGTGCAATTAGGAAAGGGGGAAATCAAATTGTCTATTTGCAGACAACATCATTGTATATAGAGGACCCCATCATATCAGCCTAAAAGCTCCTGAAACTGTTAAGCAACTTCAGCAAAGTCTCAGGTTACAAAATCAATGTGCAAAAATCACAAGCATTCCTATACACCAATAACAGGCTCACAGGGAGCCAAATCAAGAATGAACTGTCATTCACAATTGCTACAAAGAGAATAAAATACCTAGGAACACAACTAACAAAGAATGTAAAGAACCTCTTCAGGGAGAACTACAAACCACTGCTCAACAAAATAAGAGGACACAAACAGATGGAGAAACATTCCATGCTCATGGTTAGAAAGAATCAGTATCTTGAAAATGGCCATACTGCCCAAAGTAATCTATAGATTCAACGCTATCCCCATCAAGCTGCCAATAGCCTTCTCCACAGAACTGGAAAAAACCACCTTAAACTTCATATGGAACCAAAAGAGAGCCCGCATAGCCAAGTCAATTCTAAGCAAAAAGAACAAAGCGGGAGGCATCACACTACCGGACTTCAAACTGTACCACAAGGCTGCAGTAATCAAAACACCATGGTACTAGCTCCAAAACAGAGATATAGACCAATGAACACAACAGAGGCCTCGGAGACAACACCACACATATACAACCATCTAATCTTTGACAAACCTGACAAAAACAAGCAATGGGGAAAGGATTCACTGTTTAATAGATGGTGTGTGGGAAACTGGCTAGCCATGTGCAGGAAGCAGAAAATAGACCCCTTCCTGACATCTTATACTAAAATTAACTCCAGATGGATTAAAGACTTTAACACAAGAACTAACACCATAAAAACCCTACAAGAAAATCTAGGCAAAACCATTCAGGACATAGGCATAGGATATGACTTCATGACGAAAACACCAAAAGCACTGGCACCAAAAGCCAAAATAGACAAATGGGATGTAATCAAACTGCACAGCTCCTGCACAGCGCAAGAAACAATCATTAAAGCAAATCAGCAACCAACAGAATGGGAAAAAAATTTGTAATCTACCCATCTGAAAAAGGGCTGATATCCAGAATCCACAAAGAACTAAAACAGATTTACAAGAAGAAAACAAGTAAACCCATTCAAAAGAGGGTGAAGGATAGGAACAGACACTTTACAAAGAAGACATATATAAGGTCAATAAACATGAAAAAATCCTAATCATCACTGGTCACTAGAGAAATGCAAATCAAAACAGCATTCAGATACCATCTTACACCAGTTAGAATGGTGATCATTAAAAAATCTAGAGACAAGAGATGCCGGAGAGGATGTGGAGAAATGGGAACACTTTTACACTGTTGGTGGGAGTACAAATTAGTTCAACCATTGTGGAAGACAGTGTGGCGATTCCTCAAGGACCTAGATATAGAAATTTCATTTGACACAACAATCCCATTATTGGGTATATATCCAAAGGATTATAAATCATTCTCTTATAAGAACACATGTACACGAATGATCATTGCAGCACTGTTTACAATAGCAAAGACCTGGAACCAACACAAATGCCCATCAATGATAGACTGGACAGGAAAAATGTGGCACATATACACCATGGAATACTATGCAGCCATAAGAAGTGATGAGTTGTTGTCCTTTCTAGGCACATGGATGAACCTGGAAACCATCATTCTAAGCAAACTGACACAAGAACAGAAAATTAAACACCGCATGTTGTCACTCACAGGCGGATGTTGAACAATGACAACACATCGCATAGGGAGGGGAGCATCACTCCCTGGGGTCTGTGGGGGGTAAATAGGGGAGGGACAGCGGGGGGTGGGGAGTTGGAGAGGGATAACATGGGGAGAAATGTCAGATATAGGTGATGGGGAGGAAGGCAACAAACTACATTACCACATATGTAGCTATGCCACAATCTTGCGTGTTCTTCACATATACCCCAAAACCTAAAATGCAATAAAAAATATATATATAAATGTATATATGTAAATATCTATATAAATATATCTATATAAATAAATAAATAAATAAATATAATGTATCTGGAAAGTTCCCTTTCCACCTCTTTCTCCCAGAGGAAAAAAAAAAAAGAAAGAAAGAAAGAAAGAACAAGTGGGGTTATTAATCAGTTGGTAAGGAATCATGGTCTTGTTCACAAACTTCTGATCCTTTTTTCACAGGCTAGAAATCAATACAGTTAGTAAAATAATAACAGTAAAACAGCCTAAAAGGAAGAGTATTTAAAATGCAGGAGGTGCTGGTATAGGCAAGTTCATGGGTTACATTATTTAGCCTTGAGCATCATCTTGGGAGTATATCCTCATATGATTCCTAATTGACAGGCGGAAAAACTGAGGCACAGAGACCTAAGTCGTCTGTCCGGACTCAAAGTGGTACTAAGTGGTGGCACAGGTGTCACCTGACATTATCTTCTTCACTATGCCTAATAATTATTATTATATTTTTGAGACGGAGTTTCTTTCTTGTTGTCCATGCTGGAGCACCATCTCAGCTCACTGCAACCTCCACTTCCCAGGTTCAAGCGATTCTCCTGCCTCAGCCTCCCCAGAAGCTGAGATTACAGGCATGAGCCACCATGCTTGGCTAATTTTGTATTTTTAGTAGAGACGGGGTTTCTGTATCTTGATCAGGCTGGTCTTAAACCCCTGACCTCAGGTGATCCACCTACCTCAGCCTTCCACAGTGCTGGGATTACAGGTGTTAGCCACGACACGTGTTTTTTGTTTTGTTTTGTTTTGTTTTGTTTTGTTTTGTTTTGTTTTGTTTTAGATGGAGTCTTGCTCTGTCTCCCAGGCTTGGATGATCTCAGCTCACCACAACCTCCACCTCCTGGGTTCAAGCAATTCTACTGCCTCAGCTTCCAAAGTAGCTGGGATTGTAGGCACGTGCTAGCATGCTGGGCTAATTTTTGCACTTTTAGTGGAGTCAGGGTTTCACCATGATGGCCAGGCTGGTCTTGAACTCCTGACCTCAGGTGATCCACCCACCTCGGACTCTCAAAGTGCTGGGATTACACGTATGAGCCACCTCACCTGGCCACTATGCCTATCTTATTGTATTTCTAAAAGGAGAGGAAAAAGAAATAATTGTATTGCCATCCTCGTAGTAACTCCCTGAAGGAGATAATATCATTCACCTTTTACAAATGTGAAAACAAAACTCCAGTTGTTTTTTTTTTTTAAACAGTGTCTCACTTTGAAACCCAAGCTTGAGTGCAGTGGCATGATCTTGGCTCACTGCAGTCTTGACTTCCAGGACTCAAGTGATCCTCCCACTTTAGCCTCCCGAGGAGCTGGGACTACAGGCGGACACAACCACACCTGGAAAATTTTTTGATTTTTTTTTGTAGAGATGGGTCTTGCTATGTTGCCCAGGCTGCTCTCCAACTCTTAGGCTCAAGCAATCCTCCCACCTCGACCTCCCAAAGTGCTGGGATTACAGGCTTGGTCGCTCCAGCTTCTTTTCTTCCCAATGCCACATTAAGTTGTTAGTGGCTGAGTCAAGAGTCCCGGGGGTCTTCACTCCTACTTCAGTGTTTTCCCTGCTAGACTACAGCCACTGTGATTCCTGGCAGTTGCCTGACAGTGGACTAAGATGGATTATTTGGGCGTAAAACACAAACAGAGGAACTATCTGTTAGTAGCCAATCCCAAACGTTCTGATGGGGCCAGCATATATTCTGGGGAAATGTTCCATAGCTCCCATCCACGACCAGTGAATAGGAATTAGGTGCCAGGCATGATGTCTCATGCCTGTAATTCCAGCACTTTGGGAGACCAATGTGGGTGGATCACTACGTCAGTTTGAGACCAGCCTGGCCAATATGGTGAAACCCCCTCTCTACTATAAATACAAAAATTAGCTGGGCATGGTGGCAGATGCCTGTCATCTCAGCTACTCCAGAGGCTGAGGCAGGAGAATCCCTTGAACACAGGAGGCAGAGGTTGCAGTGAGCTGAGATCATGCCACTTCATTCCAGCCTGGGCTACAGAGTGAGGCTTCATCTCAAAAAAGAAAAAAAGATGGGTGTGGTGATGTGTGGTCTCAGCTACTCAGGAGGCTGAAGTGTGCAGATCACTTGAGCCCGGGAGTTTGAGGCTTCAAGTAGCTATGGTGGAGTGACTGCACTCCAGCCTGGGTGACAAAATGAGAACCCTATTTCTAAAAAACTAATTTAAACAATTAACAAAGAGAGACAATAGGGTAGTATTCATGACCAATAAGAGATCAATCATATCACCCACTGAATCTTGCCAACATGATCAAACTCTAATCTGATGGGGCGAGCATCAATCCAGCTGCAAATATGCCACAAATACAAAAGACAGAGAATGGTTTCACCTGCACCAGGAAAACCCAGACTTTGAGAAATGCTGCAGGCCCAACAGTGTGGAGTCTTCCAAAATCCATAGAAAGGAAAAGGGATAGGTGGCTCACGCCTGTAATCCCAGCACATTGGGAGGCCGTGGTGGGCAGATCGTGAGGTCAGAAGTTTGAGACCAGCCTGATCAATATGGAGAAACCCCATGTCTACCAAAAATACAAAAGTTAGCCACGTGTGATAGCATGTGCCTGTAATTCCA
>NW_016108453.1:62795-65428 GCF_001604975.1 Cebus imitator
AGCATAGTTCAAGGCTGTAGTGAACCATGATGGTGCCACTGTACTCCAGCCTGGGCAACGGAGCAAGATCCTGTTTCTAAAAACAAAAACTAAAAAAAAAAAAAAGAATGAAAGAAAAGGCAAAGGAATAGAGGAGAATGTTGTAGATTGTGTCTTTTGAAAAATTTTAGTTTTTGGCCAGGCACGGTGGTTCACATCTGTGATCCCAATCTCCGCACTTTGGGAGACTGAGGTGGGCAGGTCACCTGAGGTCAGGAGCTTGAGACCAGCCTGGCCAACATGGTAAAACACCGGCTCTATGATAGCACAAAAATTAGCTGGGCTAATTTTACAGGTTCCATGTGCCTGTAATCCCAGCTACTTTGGAGGATGAGGCAGAAGAACGGCTTGAGCTTGGGAGGCAAATGTTGCAGTGAGCTCAGATCGCACCACTGTACCACAGCCTGGGTGGAGCAAAAAAAAGAAAATTAGTTTTTGTAGAGACAGGAGTCTCCCTGTGTTGTCCAGGTTGGTCTCAAACCTCTTAACTGCAATGATCCTCTCACTTCCGGATTACAGGTGTGAGCACACAACCAGCCAACAAACTTGGAGATTGAAAGAGGCTAAAAAGACATGACAGTGCTGGGGAACAGTTATGGGCTAGAGATGCATACTAGGGCGGATCTATTCTAAAGAAACAAAGAGGCCAGGCGTGGTGGCTCACACCTGTAACACCAAACACTTTGGGAGGCCGAGAAGGAAGGATCGCTTGTGCCCAGGAGTTTGGGACCCACCTGGCAGCATAGTAAGACGGTGTCTCTACAAAAACAAAAACAAACAAACAAAATAAAAGCTTTTTTTAATTAGCCAGGAATGGCAGTACATGCCTATAGTCATGGCTACTCAGGAGGCTGAGGGGAGATGATCACTTGAGCCCAAGAGGTCAAGGCTGCAGTGAGCCATGATCGCACCACTGCACTCCAGCCTGGGTGACCGAGCAAGAACCTGCCTCAGAAAAAAAAAGGAACAGAAAGAAGCAATTACTGTGAATGTCAGGGTTGGGGAATACTTCTGGAGAGAAGGGAGGGGCTGGCATTGTGCCCATCTCCAGCCCCTTTTGGAAGAACAGAGTCTAGTGGGGAAGAGAGCAGCACAAGTGGAGATTCAGGCTGCAGCACCAGGAAGTTCCCTTCCACCTGCCTGCCTTCTTGCCTTTTCCTTTGGGGAACAGGGGCATGGTTTTCTTTCTTCTTTGTCTTTCGATCTAGGTAGATTTTCTGACAGGAGAATTTACATACAGGGTGTATAGCACCAACATGAACAGCCAGCTGGAATTGATGGCTTCGTTGATACCCCAGCCAGGTACATCCCTGATCCCTCTGCTAAGGACATCTGGATGTTGCTGCTGTCCAGGATTCTCAGCCACAAGCTCAGTGCCCAAACCCAGTTTCTGGAAATACCCCGGCATATCCCCAAAAGGAGAGATGCTCACTCACAATTCTGCATAAAAATTGTCTGTATGCCTTTTTTTTCTTTTTTCTTTTGAGGCAGAATCTTGCTCTATCGCCTTGGCTGGAGTACAGGGACATAATCTCAGCTCACTGCAACCTCCACCTCCTGGTATCAAGCAATTCTTTTGCCTCAGCCTCACAAGTAGCTCAGATTATAGGCACTTACCACCACACCCAGCTAATTTTAGAAATTTTGTTAGACACGGGATTTCACCACTGGGACAGGGTGGTCTTGAACTCCTGACTTCGGGTGATCCACCCACTTTAGCCTCCCAAAAGGCTGCAATCTCATCTCACTGTAACCTCTGCTCCTGGGTTCAAGCCATTCTCCTGCCTTGGCCTCCCAAGGAGCTGGGAATACAGGCTCCTGCCACCGTGCCTGGCTAGTTTTTGTACTTTTAGTAGAGACGGGGTTTCACCATGTTGCCCAGGCTGGTCTTGAACTCCTGACCTCAGGTGATCTGCCTGTCTCAGCCTCCCAAAGTGCTGGGATGACAGGCATGAGCCACTGCACCTGGCCTACTTCTATTATTATTACATTGTAATATATAATGAAATACTTACCCAACTGACCCTAACACAGAATCAGTGGCAGCCCTGAGCTTGTTTTCATGAAACTAGATGGTCCCTTCTGGGGGTGACAGGAGACAGTGACAAATCAACAGGCATTAGATTCTTCTAAGGAGGACACAGCCCAGCTCCCTCGCATGTGCTGTTTACAGTAGGGTTTGCGCTCCTATGACACCACCACTGATCTGACAGGAGGTGGAGCTCCGGTGGTGATGCCAGCAATATGGAGTGGCTGTGAACACAGATGAAGCCTCCCTCACCGGCCTGCTGCTCACCTGCTGTGATGCCTGCCCAGTTCCTAACAGGTAAGCCAGGCGTGGTGCCTCATGCCTGTAATCCCAGCACTTTGAAGACTGAGGCGGGTGGATCCTCTGAGGTCGGGAGTTAGAGACACCCTGTCTCTGCTAGAAATACAAAAATTAGCCTGACATGGTGGCTCATAACTGTAATCCCAGCTACTTGGGAGACTGAGACAGGAAAGTCGCTTTAATCCAGGCGTCAGAGGTTGCAGCAGTGAGTCAAGATCATGTCATTGCAAAAACTCCATGTCCAAAAAAAAAAAAAAAAAAAAAA
>NW_016108453.1:66688-68697 GCF_001604975.1 Cebus imitator
GAGCCAGGTGTGGTGGCACCTGCCTGTAACCCTAGCTACTCAGGAGACTGAGGTGGGAGGATGGCTTGAACTTGGGAGGTGGAGGTTGCAGTGAGCCAACATTGTACCACTGCACTCCAGCCTGGGAACAGAGCAAGACTCTGCCTTCAAAAATAAAAAAGTAAAGAGAAATCAGGTGCAGGCGTAGAGTGCACTAGTGTGAGCAGGGGTGCTGTGGTGGTGTAGAAGGTGGTCAGGAAAGGCCTGTCTGTGAAGGTGTTAGACATGAGGGCTGAGCCTGCGGACTGCTGGGAGAGCAGCACTGAGGTCTCTAGGTGTTGATGCCATTTGTGGTCCTTTTACTTTGCTTTTAAGACAAAGTCTTGCTCTGATGCCCAGGCTGGAGTGAAGTGGCACAATCTCAGCTCACTGCAACCTCCGCCACCTGTGTTCAAGCCAACTCAGCCTCCCAAAGGGCTGGGATGGCAGGTATGAGTCACTGTGCCTGGCCTATGTACTAACATGTTTAAAATCTTCCAAAAGCTAGGCTTCAGGAAGATTGTTCTGACAGCCATTGGAAATAAATGACAGAATGACAGGAGAAGGATCATGTCAGTCACAGTGTGGCTATGGACATCTCCTGGCCAGCAGCAGGAATGCCACTCAGACCCTGAATTCTACCTCTGCAGCCCACCTGCACCTGAACCCTCATCCCCACATCAGTAGAAGCCTGGAACTCTAAGAGCAGACCTCATCAGCCACTGCCACCTTCACCAGAATGATGTGATTAATCATTAACCAGAATGTGTGGGTTTTGATGGACAGGGTGGTAGGATATAGGAGGTTCCACCTACCTCACTCCCTGACCCCCACACTGCTTCCCCAGTCCTGCTCAGTATAGAGACTAGAGTGACATCACCAGAAATGTAGATGCTTGGAAGGACACCAGCAATACACAGAAGAGGAGACAGGACGTCCACAAGTTGCCCAGCTCCTGGCCCGGGATGCTCAGGGCTCTGTCCAGAAAGGCTCCCTCCCAGCCATGGAACTTGATGGTCCTCCAGATCCTGAGGATGGAGCTGGTGAGCAGGGTCCGAAAGTCCTTCTGCCTCATTTGCTCTCCTGGGTTTGGAGGGAAGAGAGAGATGAAGACAGGGCCGCTCCAGAAATCTTCCCTGCACCCTGACAGTCCCCCTGCAGCAAATCCCACTGATCTAACCAACTACGTCCCAAAGCTGTCTACCTGTCTGCTTCTCTGACCCTCAGTCCTGATCCATCCACAGTCATCCTGTGCCTCGACTCCTGGAGCTGACCCGGGACCACTGCCCCGGGGAGGCAGCTTCTGATACCCGGAGATCAGAGGCTGCCCCTGAGCCCACCTGGGTATGGTGCATGAGGAAGGCTACCTGGAAGGGGGTAATGCCTGAGCTACATCTTTCTTTCTTTCTTTTACATTTTTGGTGGAGTTGGGGCACCTCACTATGTTGCCCAGGCTGGCCTCAAGCTCTTCGTCTCAAGCGATCCTTTGCCCTCTGCCTCCAAAAGTGCTGGGATTATAGCCTGAGCTACACCTTAAATGACCAGGAGGTGGGTACTGGTCAGGCAGAGGGTGGTGGGATGGAGGCAGGAAGAGGGAGGGGAGGCTTTGAGACAGGGGGCAGCAAACACCCAGGCAGAGGGAGCAGCATGATTCAGAGGACACTCAGTGTGGACAGAGGAATGTGTGGGCAGGGTCACTTGGCACTTTAGGGTCAGGCAGGGGTTTGGGGTCTCCTGTTTTTAACCAGGGGAGGGGGGCATCATCAGAAGGCAGCTGCCTAGAGAAGGTTTTTGTTATATTTTGAGATGGAGTCTTGTTCTGTTACCAGGCTGGAGTGCAGTGGAACAGTCTCAGCTCACTGTAAACTCTGCCTCCCATGTTAAAGTGATTCTCCTGCCTCAGATTCTGGAGTAGCTGCGATTATAGGTGCCTGCCACCATGCTCAGCTAATCTTTGTATTTTTCAATAGAGAGAGCATATTCCCATGTTG
>NW_016108453.1:69353-72508 GCF_001604975.1 Cebus imitator
GAACCTAGAACAGGCCAAGGAAGGGATCTTCTGGGAGAGGGATGGGCGAGCAGTGTCCTTGCTGGACGGTGGTGAGAGAGGCGGCCCTGGCTGCAGGGGGTGCTGGAGGGGACAAGGGTCTTCTGGAGTGAGGGTGGTCCAGGAAGGGGGAACAGCTAAAGCAGATGCCTGGAGAGGCAGGTGTGAGGATGGGAAACGGGGTAGGTGGGAAAGGCAGGGAGTTGGGTGGAAGGTGAGGCTGGAGGCAATGAGGCAGCTCAGGGCAGGCCTCCTGGGCCACTGTGGGGCCTTTGGCTCAGGCTGAGGAAAATGGGGCCACTGTGGGTCTGAGCAGAGGAGGGTGCAGTGGATTCGGCTCACACAGGTCTCCTGTGTCTGGAAGTGGAGAGAGGCGGGGAGAGAAGTAGGGAGTGAGCCAGGGCCTCGTTGCTGGATGCATTTTCAAGGTGACACCAAGCAAATCTGCTGACTGATGGGGTGCAGAACAAAAAGGCATTGATCTGACCCAGGGCTTGGGTGTGAACACTGAAGGGTGGAGCCGCCATCCACTGCTACGGGGAAGTAGTAGGGCAGGCCTGCACAATGGGCAACTCACAGAGACAAGATCAAAGCCAGACCTGCCATCTCCCACTCAGCTCTTCCCTCCCTATCAGCCATACCAGGGACTGTGTCTTCCTCCCTACTTCTTGCCTTTTCCTTCCCTTTCCCAAAAGCTGAACCTGATGGTGATTCCTCTTTCTTGCTCATGAAGAAACTCAGAGAGAGGAGGCTCAGTAAGACAGCGATGGCAGTGAGGGCGGAGGGGCCCCGGGGCTGGGGACAGAGGGGACAGAACGACAGGAGATCCCAAGGAGCCCAGCTGCCAGCGGCGTGTGACCCACAGCAACTCCGTCTTCAATAGGAGCTGGGTAAAAGCAGGCTAAAACCTACTGGGCTACATTCCCAGGTGGTGAAGGCATTCTAAGCCACAGGATGAAATAAGAGGTCAGCACAGGATACAGGTCACAGAGACCTTACCGACAAAACAGCCTGCAGTAAAGAAGCCAGTCCAAAACCAAGATGCCCAGGAGAGTGACCACTGGTTGTCATCACTGCTACGTTGCCACCAGCCCCATGATAGTTTACAAATGCCATGGTAACATCAGAAAGTTGCTAAATATGATCTAAAAAAGGAGAGTCGTGAATGATTTACCGCTCCGTTCAACATGTTATGAAGAAATGGCCCAGACGGGAAACAGCGCCCTCTGGGCTGCTCTATGGAGTAGCCATTCCATCTTTACTTTCCTTAAAACCTTGCTTTTTAGCAAAGAATAAACGTGCTCTCTATTCTATCTTTACTTTCCTAAAAAACTTGCCTACTTAGGAAAGAATAAACTTGCTCTCTGGCTCACACCTGTGATCCCAGGACTTTGGGAGTCTGAGGCAGGCAGATCCCCTGAGGTCAAGTGTTCGAGATCAGCCTGGTCAACATGGGGAAATCTCGTCTCTACTAAAAATAGAGAAATTAGCCAGGTGTGGTGGTGAGCACCTGTGATCCAGCTATTCAGGAGGCTGATGCAGGAAAATCACTTGAACCCGTGAGGCGTAGCGCTTTCACTTTACGGACTCACCCTGAGTTGTTTCTTCCATGAGATCCAAGAACCCTCCCTTCGGGTCTGGATGGGGTCCCCTTTCCTGTAACACAGCTGCAGATCCTTAAGGGGGTCAGACTTGGGTCCTAAGATGGGGAGTCGGAGAATGTGATAAGGGCAGCCACCAGGTCCCACGGATTTGGGCTCATGGGGTCTGCTGGATCAGGAGGTGCCTGCTGAAGATGTGGTCCTTCAATATCAGGGAGGGGAATGGCCCACTTACACGATGGGGAGAGGGTTACATTCAAGACAGAACATGCACACACATGAGTACGGCTGGGGTGTGTTCCTGGCCACAACAGTGAAGTTGAGACCTCTGGAATCAGGACCGGGTTCAGATGCTAACTCTAATGCTTGTGAGTGTCATCTTGGGGCAAGTCCCCTCCCTAACGTGCAATTCCCTTGTCTCAAAATGGGAACAGAGTTGTCCTCATTTTGCATGTTTGCTTATTACATTTAATTATTTTCCTAATCTTCATTTTACCCTCATGAGGGTTGTCAGACTTAGCAAATCATCACACAGATGCCCAGTTACATTTGCAGACAAAGAGTGAAGAAGGTTTTAGTCTAAGTCTCGTGCATTATTTGGGACATGCACTGAGAGTCCGAAACTCACACTTCACTGGATGTCCTGTGTTTTCTCTGGCAACCCTGCTCCCCACCAACGTGGTACTTTTGGGATAGTTATCTTCCCCTTCTCAGCTTTCATTTCTATATCTGGAAAATGTGGAAGTGGAAGGTAGAATAAATGATTTTCAAGTTGCTGTGACTCTCTGGGAGTCCTTCACAGGTTGCTTGACCCCATTCTCTCCCCAAGCCCCACCACAACCCCAGTCTGCATGCCTCAGTTTCTCCTCTCAGTCCTTAGGAATACTGTTTTTTTTGTTTGTTTGTTTTTGGTTTTTTTTGAGATGGAGTCCTCTCAGTCCTTAGGAATAATTTTTTTTTTTTTTTTTGAGATGGAGTCTCACTCTGTTATGCAGGCTGGAGTGCAGTGCCACGATTCTGGCTCACTGAAGCCTCTGCTTCCCAACCAATTCTCCTGTCTCAGCCTCCTGAGTAGCTGGGATTACAGGCGTGTGCCACTGGCTAATTTTTTATTTTTAGTACAGACAGGGTTTCACTATGTTGCCAGGCTGGTCTCGAATTCCTGGCCTCAAGTGATCTACCCACCTCTGCCTCCCTAGTTACTGGGATTACGGGTTTGACCCACCCCACCCAGCTCAAAAAAATAGAACACTATTTTCTAATCTTGGGTCAGTTTGTTTCATTTACTCAGCAATGGCGCCGCCTGGTGGCTGCATGGAGAAGTGCCCTGAGGGTAAACATTCCACAGCAGGGGTTGGAAAAACATTCAAAGGAATCTGACAGATGATGATCATCTCTCTCTGGAGGAAAAATGGTTCATTAAACTGTAGCAACCCCAGTATCAACCCCTCCTTCAACAGAATCTCATGGTGATGTTAGGAGCTGTCTACCCAGAGGCCGGAATGGCGCACAGGAAAGTGACACGGTGTATTATCT
>NW_016108453.1:75063-77067 GCF_001604975.1 Cebus imitator
TTTTTTTTTTTTTTGAAGACAGGGTCTCACTCTGTCACCCAGGCTCACTGCATCCAGGTGCAATTCTGGCTTACTGCAGCCTCCACCTCTCAGGCTCAAGCAGTCCTCCTGCCTCAGCCTCTCAGTAGCTGGGACCACAGGTGCACCACCATGCAAAACTAACTTATTTTTTGTACAGATGGGCTTTCACCCTCTTGCCCGGGCTGGTCTGAATCAGCTGGGCTCAAGTGATCCTCCAGCCTCAGCCTCCCAAAGTGCTGGGATTACAGATGACAGCCACCAAACCAACCTGTTTTATTGCTTATAGTCGTCACCTGTATTAGAAGACATTCCGTTGTGTTCAAGCCCTTGGCTGACCAAAAACTCCACGGCCATCCCTCTGAGCCTGCTTATACATACAAGTGGGGGTCGAGCTGTCTTCTTTTTTCTTTTTTTGAGATGGAGTCTGGCTCTGTCCCCAAGACTGAAGTGCAGTGGTACGATCTAAACTCACTACAACATCCACCTTCCAGTTTCAAGCAATTGTCCTGCCTCTGTTTCCCAAGTAGCTGGGATTACAGGCACATGCAAATATGTCCAGTTCATTTTGGTATTTTTAGTAGAGACAAGGTTTCGTCATGTTAGCCAGGCAGTTCTTGAACTCGGACCTCAAGTGATCTGCCCACCTCTGCCTCCCAAAGTGCTGGGATTACAAGCATGCACCCCTAGGCCTAGCAGAAGGGTCGGGTTTTCTCATTTTATTTTTATTTTTATTTTTTTTAGTTCTTAGAGTCTCACTCTGTCACACAGGCTGGAGTGCAATGGTGTAGTCTCAGCTCACTGCAACCTCCACCTCCCGGGATTCTCTGGTCTCAGCCTCTCGAGTAGCTGGGACTACAGGCATGTGTCACCACACCTGGCTAATTTTTATATTTTTAGTAGAGATGAGGTTTCACGATGTAGGTCATGATGACCTCGAACACCTGGCCTCTGGCAATCCTCCCACCTCTGCCTCCTAAAGTGCTGGGATTACAGGCATGAGCCACCATGCCTCGCCATGGGTTTTCTTGAAACAAAGCATATTCCTTGTCATGTTTAACAAAATTGTGAGTCAGCCCTGTACTTTCCTTGACTCATCTTCCTTTGACTAGTGAAACTCTAAAAACCTGTAACGAACATGGGAGAGTCACTGGCCGGGTAAGCTGGGTGGTGGCAGGAGGTGCTAGGGTCCCAGCAGTTGGCATCCCCTTTCCCAGGGTGTACACGGGGATTCACATACCTGTCCTGTTATCTTCTAGGTCAGCTCGTTGACACCGTCTGGGTGAAAAAAGGAGACCAGGTCTTGTTTACTTCCATATTCGAGGCCAATATTGCCATCCACAACATTGCTGTCAGTGCATGCCCAACCCACCGGTAGCCTGGAAATATTTAGACCTGGATTATGAACCATACATCTGCCAGGCCCATCCCAGATAAAACATGAAGTCCACCAGACGCAGTGACCCACAGCTGTAATCCCAGCAATTTGGGAGGACGAGGCGGGTGGTTCTCCTGAGGTCAGGAGTTTGAGACCAGCCTGGCCAAAATGGTGAAACACATTCTCTACTAAAAATATAAAAATAAGCCAGGTGTGGTGGTGGGCACCTGGGAAGGGCATGAAACTCCATCTCAAAAAACAACCATAACAAAAACAAAAACACAAAATCAAACCCCCATCCTTTTTTCTTTTTAGAGATAGAGAGGGACTTCCTGTGTTGTCCAGGCTGCAGTGCAGTGATACAATCATAGCTCACTGCAGCCTCTTACTTCCAGGCTCAAGAAATCCTCCCACCTCAGCCGCCTGAGTATCTGGGATTACAGGTGCATGCTACCATGCCCAAATAATGTTTGTGTGTGTGTGTGTGGAGATGGGGTCTCACTTTGTTGGCCAGGCTGGCCTCAAACTCTAGGCTTCAAGTGATCCTCCCATCTCAGCCTTCCAAAGTGTTGGGATTACAGTCATGAGCCTCTGCTCCTGACCAAAAC
>NW_016108453.1:77844-79150 GCF_001604975.1 Cebus imitator
AATCTGTCCCAGCATCTCTCCTGGCTCAGGCATCCTTTGACTTATAGTGGCCATCGACCTTCTAAGCATGCCTGTCTCTGTGTGAAAATTTCCCTTTGGGCAGGCACAGTGGCTCGCGCCTATAATCCCAGCACTTTGGGAGGCCGAGGCAGGATGGCTTGAGCCCAGAAGTTCAAGACCAGCCTGGGGAACATAGTGAGATAGTGTCTCTACAGAAAATACAGAAAATTAGCTGGGCATGGTGGAACACAGCTGTACTCCCAGCTACTCAGGAGGCTGAGGTGGGAGGAGCAAGTGAACCCAGGAGATTGAGGCTGCAGTGAGCTATGATCACACCACTACACTCCAGCCTGGGTGACAGAACAAGACCGTGTCTCAAGAAAACAATATTTTATTCTTTCTTTTTCTTTTACTGGCAACAAACATCCCTTTTAGTAAGGACACCAGTTATATGGGATCAGGGCCCCACCTTCATGCCCCATTTTAACTTGATAACCTCTGTAATGACCCGGTCTCCAAATAATGTCATGCTTGTAATCCGAGCACTTTGGAAGGATGAGGTGGGAGGATCACTTGAGGCCAAGGGTTCGAGACTAGCCTGGGCAACATAGTGAGACTCCTCCTCTACAAAAACAATTTTTAAAAAAATAACTGGATATAAGGAAGTGCACCTGTAGTCCCAGCTCCTCCGGAGGCAGGAGCACAGAGTGAGCCCACGAGGTCGAGCCTGCCATCATCTGTGATTGTGTCACTGCACACCAGCTTGGGCAATAGCAAGACCTAGTCTGACTCAAGAGAAAAAAAAAGGTTTGCTGATCCAATGTGGGGTAATTTTTAAAAACTTTAACTCTATTTTTCATATTGCTTCGCTTATCCACATGAACTTTGTGATCATAATGAGAAAATAGCGGTCACATTACTTTTTTTTGTTTTTTGAGATGGAGTTCTGATCTTCTTGCCCAAGCTTGAGTGCAGTGGCATGATCTCTGCTCACTGCAACCTCTGCCTCCTGGGTTAAGCAATCTCCTGCCTCAGCCTCCTGAGTAGATGGGACTACAGGCGCATGCCACACCACCTGGCTCATTTTGTATTTTAGTAGAGAGGGGGATTCACCATGTTGGTCAGGCTGGTCTCGAACTCCTGGCTTCGAGTGATCTGAACACCTCAGCCTCTCAACGTATGGAATTACAGGCATGAGCCACTGCACCTGTCCATACTTATCTTTTTGTCCAGAGAAATGACTAGCCATTTCAATTTGTGTTTATCTTGTTTTGTTTTTCTTTTGTGAAAACAAACTTGCAGTTAT
>NW_016108453.1:81916-82863 GCF_001604975.1 Cebus imitator
GAATCTGGGCATCATGCCAAGTTCCATAATCAAAGCGGGTAAAAAGAAACTGGAGTTATGGGATGAGGGCGATGGCACATGCCTGTAATAGTCAGAGTTTTGGGAGGCCGAGGTGGGGGGATCACCTGACGTCAGGAGTTTGAGACCAGCCTGGCCAACATGGTGAAACCCCATCTCTACTAAAAATACAGAAATTAGCAGGACCTAGTTGTGAGTATCTGTAATCTCAGTTACTCATGAGGCTGAGCAGGAGACTCGCTGGGGCCTGGGAGGGGGAGGGGTAGGGGGAGGGAGAGGGGGATTCTGTCTGGAAAAAAAAAAGAAATTCAACCCCGGGATGCAAGACTGGCTCAACATATGCAAGTCTATAAACATAATTCAGCAAATAAACAGAACCAAACACAAAAACCACATGATTATCTCAATTGATTGAAGAGAAGTCCTTTGACAAAATTCAGCAAGCCTTTATCCTAAAAGCTCTCAATAAACTAGGTATTGAGGGAACATACCTCAATATAATAAAAGCTATTTATGACAAACCAACAGCCAATATCATACTGAATGGACAAAAACTGGAAGCATTCCCTTTGAAATCTGCCACTTGACAAAGATGCCCCCTCTCACCACTACTATACAATATAGTATTGGAAGTGCTAGCCAGAGCAATCAGGCAAGAAAAAGAAATAAAGGGAATGCAATTAGGAAAGGGGGAAATCAAATTGTCTCTATTTGCAGACAACATGATTGTATATAGAAGGCCCCATCATATCAAACTCTACCACAAGGCTACAGTAATCAAAACACCATGGTACTAGTTCCAAAATAGAGATATAGACCAATGGAACACAACAGAGGCCTGGGAGGCAACGCCACACATATACAACCATCCAATCTTTGACAAGCCTGACAAAAACAAGCAATGGGGAAAGGATTCCCTTTTTAATAGA
>NW_016108454.1:0-9425 GCF_001604975.1 Cebus imitator
GAAAGATACAGATGAAAGAAAGATACATAAGAAAGAAAGAAAAATACATATAAAGAAACATAAGAAAGATACATATGAAAGAAAGGTTAAGAGACTTGAAGGAGAGATGGAGGAAATTCACATAGCTAATTACAGTTCAAGAAGGAGAAAGCAGGAAAAAAATGGCAGAAAAGCAATATTTGGGAAAACAAGTTGAAAATTTCCTAGGATTGATAAGAACCGAGAAGTTTGCCAATAGCAGGCTCATGTCCAGAACTAAAGGATGTGCTTCCAGAAAGGAAATTGTACCCAAGAATGAGGTGCAGAAAGAAGAATGGAGCAAGAACTAGATAATGCGTGAAAAACACTAAACAAATAATGAATGTATAAAGTGATAATAATGACAAATATGATTGATATAAAAGGCTAGGTGCATCTAGAACACTGGAAAACAACCTTTCAGATGGGAGGGAGGTCACAGGAAAGGGTATCATGAAGTCATGTGTCTCTCTGTGTGAGGTAGGTCAGCATGCTATACTTGTTAGTGAAGAAAAGCAATCTCTTTAGTGCTTTTATGACACTGATCCACAAATTCCATTTCACCTGCATCTTAACCTGGCAGGCATCTCTACTGTTTGAGAAACCACACCTTGTGCTTTACTTTACATAAGGCTCTCAAGGTCATTACTCTAATCTTCATAGGAAAACCGTGGGAATTAAGGCCATTTGAGAAAAACCCCATCCTCCACTGATAAACCAGCTGTGTTCTTTGAAAATATTTGATAAAACTCTAAGCATTGCAAACTTTAATTTTGGAAAGTGTGTTCAATCCTCCTAAAATGTATTACAATCCATTCAAATGCACATGCCCCATTGGAGTAGGATGGATTCACTACTCTGGTGGGCATGGTGGCTCACACCTGTAATCCCAGCACTTTGGGAGGCCAAGGTGAGTGGATTATCTGAGGTCAGGAGTTTGAGAACAGTCTGGCCAATGTGGTGAAACCCTGTCTCTACTAAAAATACAAAAATTAACAGGGCGTGGCGGCGGGTGCCTGTAATCCCAGCTACTCGGGAGGCTGAGACAAGAGAAACGTTTAAACCCAGGAGGCGGAGGTTGCAATGAGCTAAGATCACACTATTGCTCTCCAGCCTGGGCAACAAGAGCAAAACTCCATCTCAAAATGAATAAATAAATAAAAGCAAAATAAAACAAATTCACCACTTTAGGTGAACCAATCTTGCTTTTTCATTTCATTCCATATATTTTCTCTGCATGTTTTCCCACTTAGTCATTGTTTACAAATTCCATGTAGAATAACACGCTCATTTTATGTTGGCTTTTCTTAGCTATTCTTATGGTAAATATAGTGTAGATTGTAACCACATTGTTCAATTTAGAAAACTTCAAGATACTAAGTTTACTCTTTCCTTCAATGTAATTCAACATATATTTAATAAAAGTAGGATATTCCTGCATAAAAGATGAATAGAAATCCCCAGTGTTTTACGACAATTTTCTCTCTTCTTGAGAATACAAAAGGGTTTTCCAATGTACATTTTACTCATTTTGATACCTTCTGATAAATTATTCTCATGTCATACTGAGAAAACTTCACTTGTCATTTGAGCAAGAGCATCATAGAGTCATTATAAATGTCTAGCATTGAAACCATCTTTCATTTCCTGATATTAAATTTTGAGAATATTCTTTTAAGTAGCCAATATTTTATGAAGAGAAATCACAAAAATGACAACCATTAAAAAAAAAAAAAGCTAATGTTCTAAAAAAGACATCTGATTAGTGGGCACCACTTCTTTCAGGTATATTCCAAAGATATGCACTGTATTTAGCAAATACCACAATAGGTTATAGAAAATGTATGCTGAATTATGATCACAGGATTTCTACCATTAATACTGTCCAAGTGTACTGACTAAATTATTTGTTAAGTTCTTCAAATCATTTTAACCATATGAACCAAGTTGACGAAGAGCTTACCATCTAAACCATAAAGCACATCAGAATCTGGATTTATCGGACTCAGATTAGCGAAAAGAGTGATAAAACACACCCTAAACTCTTGTTTTTGAAAGAAGGTATAACCTGTTACCATCACAGAATGGATCAGCACTCCCAAGAAATCTTCATCATGTACACTGGCTGACTTGTTTGCCTGCACTGTTTCCTACTCAGTGGCCATGGCACATGTTCATGCATCCCGTAACAGAAAACTTAAGAACAGAGGTTTGGGGAGGATGCAAAAGTGGGAGAACAGCTGTGGACATGAGAACACAGGGAATAAATGAGAATGAATATATCCTAAGAGGAGGGCATATTTTGTGTCCAGAGCTAGAAGTCTGGGTGTTTATTCTCTTGGGGATCATCATCAGGCATCATTGAGAATAAGCCTCCTTGGTCACCTGCTCATCCTGTGACTACACATTCCCCCCACCCCACCCCGTCCCTTTCAAATCTCCTGGAGGAGCTGCATGCATTGGACAGGGTGGGGCAAGGGAGAGGCTGGGGCTGTCTCAGCCTCGTTTTGTATAATCAAGACTCCTTTGACTACTCTTGCACAGTTGCGTGTGCAGTGGTATTCAGACCTGCTCAGCAGGTGGATGAGTCTGATCTTAATCTTCAATCAAAAGCTACGTTTTTGTTCTTTTCACTCTTCATCACTGCACAGGGGTAAAAAGTGTGGAGTCTATCAGTTCAGCTGTTAGACAGCAACCATTTTAGATGGAATTGTAATAGCCAACCAAGAGATGACAATCTCCCTTTACAGCCTGACAGGTACCAAAGAAGATCTGAATAATTCGAGGAGAGAAGGTGGACAGCCTTGGGTTAGCTGACTGCTGGTGCACCTTGTTCTGTGCTGTGCTCTTGGCGCCACCTTTCAAGATGGCATCCACGTTATTTTCCCAGGGCTACTGGAAAACTACTGTAAACTGGGTGGTTTAAATGACAGAAACGTATTCTTTTCCATTTCTGGAGGCCAGGCCTATTATCGGCAGGTCCATATCTATTCCAAAGCCTCAAAGGAAGATCCTCCCTTTTCTCTCACAGCTCCTGGTAGGCCTCAGTGGTCCTGGATTGTGGCAGCATAATTCCAATCTCTACCTCTGTCTTCACATGGCCATGTTCCCTCTGTGTTGCAGCTTCCCCTCTTCTTACAAAAACACTAGTCATGTTGGATTAAGGGCATCCTACTCCAATACAACTTCATCTTAACTAATTGTATCTGCAATGACCCTGTTTCCAAATAAGGTCACATTCTGAGCCACTGGAGCATTAGAGCTTCAACATATCATTTTGGAGGACACAATTTAATCTATCATAACATCTCAGAGCAGCTCATTCCTTGTCGACCTCAGGTAGCAACAAGATTAAAATAAAAACAAGAAAGCTGTATCTATGTTCTTTGCAAGTATGGGGAGTGAAGAGAGACTTTCTCATTATGGAAAAATATTGCAAGGTATATAGCATTTCATATTGCATAATGCAGACTGCATGAAATCACTGTGCTCCTTAAACAATCCCTGAAGCTCCAGCCATACCAGCAACTACTGCCATATAAATAATATTCAGAAACACAGGTGAGAGCTATTGCCTTACCAGGGGCTAGACTCTTGGCTGTTAGAATGAGCAGCAGTGAATATTCTATTCACTCACATTGGCTTTGAATAAGAAGCCAATACTGTTTAAAAATCTCTGAGTGCATAAACACAAACATACAAAAATCTTTAGGGAGGCTAAATTTTACAGTCTACCCACCTACTGTTTGAAATAAGAGTGCCATAGTTCTTAAGGTAAATTACAAGCAAATAATGCAGATCAATGAGAAGATTTGAGAACCATCCACTTAGTTTGATCAAATGATACAATGTGCTTGAAAGTAATTTACAAATACAACCATAAAGCATTTCAGTGTTTCTTTCTTTGGAAGGGGATGTTTTTAATTTTGTCAGTTTTACACTATGATTTATCCTTCTCTCCAGTGTTCGTTCATACCATGGAGTTTTTCTACAGGTTAGTGTAAGCTTGAGCAGTGCCAGTGACAGGATGCCCCCCCCACCCCGTGCATGCTGCTTTCTCCTACAGTGTCCCACATAGCATCAGGCATGTTCACTGAACACATACTTGTTCACTCAACACATACTTGCTTACTGCAAATATTTAGAGAAGTGTATTGCTCCACTACTGTTATTGGAAATTTCTTGTTGCAAAAATTTGAAGAGTGCTAACTACAAAAATCTCATTTTGAGTATGGTATGTTGACACAATTTGCATATACTAGGCATTAGAATGTGACTTGGGTCATCTCACATGCAAGAAAGTTTGGCTAGTCCCTTCATTTTTACCAGAGAGAAAGCTCCTCTCTAACGGGGAACAGATATGCAAAGGAACATGGAGTTTGGGCTGTGGGAACCACACCTGTGAAATACCCACCTGAGGCTGAGTCTTCATAAGGCAGTTGCTTTGATTAGTCTTTCCAAAAGTGATTTTTTATTTCCTTCATTATCTCCATGGTTATTCTACATATCCTTCTCTGATATCCAACACACATCTTAAATCTCATATTCAAATATTGGGTAAATGAGAGAAATTCCTTAATTTTAATTCTCAGTACTTTCTGAGCATTCAAGCTTGTTAATACCATAAAAAATTAATGCCTACATGTGAACTTTATGTACAGGTATTAAGCCTAATAATCATGTATTATTCTAGTGTGGGTTAAAGGCAAACAATGTTTGATAAATATTTGGAAAAAATCAAACAGCAATAAAACAACCTTTAGATGGTCAGATCAGAGGTTCATCTGTAGGTCACACCCTTCCTAAAATAAAATGTATTTTAAAAGTAGTTATAAGATGAGAGAATTAGGAAATGATGCTTCTTTAAAGCATAAACTTTCCATGATTTCCTAAAAAACCAACCAATACAACTTAGAAAGTAATAACCATAAGAATTTATTATAAATATCCCTCAAGGTCACAAAGAAGGATAGAATACAAGTTCTTGTAACACTGGAACAGGAATTCCAAGATGGGGAATCCATTATGCATCTAGGATGTGGAAGGAAAAGAAAGCCACCAGGTACAGGACAGTGAAGCCTCAGTGTCTACCCCTAAACACGCACTTCTCCCGCTAGTCCTGCCAAGCTCTGTGAGATGCTATTGAAGAGCTGCTTCCCATAAAGGACCAAAGAGCAGCAGCACAGTGAATATAACCTTAGAAGCAATATTCACAACTCAGTGAAATTTCTAAAAGCATGACACAGCACATTCACAGTAAGCATGACCAGAGCTGCTCAGGAGGCCACCAGGCCAATTGTTAATCATGAAAAAAAAAAATGTTAACACATTCAGAAGATATAATAAAGTTTACAATTCAACTCTCAAACCCAGCACTAAAAAGAGCAATGAGTTGATACACATGTACAGAATTGATTACTGGCACATGTTAGAGATCACTCAAATTTTGCTTCCTTAACATCAGGTGCAAGACCACATTTAATGCACACAGCTCCAAAGGCTGGTTTCCTAATACTCCAGACTGAGACCACAAAGTCTTCTTGCATGAAAGATCTGGAATGCCCTCAAATCTAAAAAGTGCAAACTTAAAGGTGTACTGCCAAAGAAAGGTAATGATTTCTCAGTCTCTCACACTTCAAAGCCACGCCCAAAGAATCTGACACCTTCCGCTTTATCATCCAGGGATCTCTGAACCCAGGTGGCACAGGGCAGTATTCAAGCCATGCCCGCTCCATGAACAGGGAATGCATGCATGAGTCCTCATCAAGATTTCAACATGAAAAGACATGTTCCCAGCCCTTTTGGGAGCTTATATTTTGGAGGAGAAAATACAAAGAAAATTATAGAAAGTCACTTTACTAAATTTATACATTGTTATAGGCATATTTTAAAAAAATCAAGGTAATAGGAAATCCACATTATCATTTTATAAAATTTTAACTTACAATTTTTACTGACTACAAGTATAGGCACAGTGAAAAATCTGAAAATTAAAAAAAGTTATAAAGAATACAAATATGAATCTCACATAATTCCATTACCAAAGATGAAAAGCTGAACACTAGAGCTGACCATTCTTAGCATGTTTGCATATCTGCTTCTATGCTTCTTGTACATGTGTGCATTTAGATAATTGAGATTTCATTGTTATTTAAATAGATTGCATTCAGCTTATTTTACTTGGTTCTTTTACAAGATTCGCATCCTCAGTGGATAACATTTGAATGTTGCTGAATTATGAGTAGTTGTCATTTGAATGCTTTAACACATCATTTTAATATTGTATAATAATCCATTGAATGGGTACATAATTGGATTAGCCTATCTGTCCTTGAGTGTTTCTAATATTTCACCATTATAATAAGAGTCTCCAAATAGATGTTTTTCTACATTTCTAATTTTTCCTTAATATAGTTCCCTAAAGTTTCTGTGGTCAAACTTGTACTTCTTTTTTTTAAAGAAAGACATCAAACTGATGAATTCATGGAATAGTCAAGGAATGAGTTCTTGGAATGGTCAAGGCATAAATTCTACACTGCAGTTGTTGGGTGGTTCAATGCAATGACGATCTGTTTGGGATATAAATATAGCAGTGAATTCACACTTATCTACTTCACCGAGAATATTTATGAATATGAGGGGAGATAGAGATAAGAACAATGATCTTTATTGCTTACTACAGTAGGCATTTTGCAGATTACTTCATTTTATTTCCTGAACCCTTTTTATGAGTTGAATGAGAGGTCTGAGTTTCAGCAAGATTACATATTTTGATGACCAAGATCATACAACCTAGGCTTGTCTGACTCCCAATACCACACTCTTTTCTTCACATCAGACCAGATGGCTTTTATGCAGTCAAGATGAAAAATAATCGAACTTGAACCTGCACTCAACAGGCTCTCAGAGGCTCTCGTCTCTATATATACACAATGCGTCTGACTGCATCGTAATCACTTCCAGATCCCTGGTAGCTATGTTTGGGAACGTAGCTTCTTGCTTCCCTGAGTCTTCAACCAAGGCAGGTAAACCAGAAAGAAGTGGAAATGCAATATTGGGTCACACAAACCCTGCACTCAGAAGTATTTGCAGAAGAGTGAAAAAACTCTTCCTGGCAGTGCCAAGCTATCTTTTCCCTAGAGGGGGAGACGATGGAAGAGCCTCGATCCTGAGCTGACATTTTTGGAAAATAGGTGAATTTCACCTGGAGGACAGAAGAGAGGAGGATTTTCAACACTGAGAACTGTAGGACCGAAGGCATATGAGTTCAAACTTGGATTCTTTGTGTGTAATTGGGGAGCACTAGGAGGAATTAGGATAGAAATATAGACAATCTTGGATGGCAGAGGGATTTAAAACTTAGTTAATCCCAGGATCTTTAATGTATGTTACATACTTCCCAAGGGGACTCTAAAGAAAATTTATCAGTAAGTAAGGGTAGAATTAGATAATATTTATATGGCTAATTTGAGTGATGAAACAATGTCGTTTGATACAAATATACTGTATTTGGTTAGTGTAATTGATAAAAACATCTTCAAGATAGTTATGAAAATTCTAACTTCAATAAGAAATGATAGCATTGTATTTAAACTTCCTCCTCCCTTTCCTCTCTTGGCTGGTTCCAAAAATAATTTGATGTGGTGCAGTATTTTTAACTTGAAAAGAGACTATTATGGGACATTTTTATTTTATTTTTATTTTAATGAAAGTCAAATTTAAAGACAAGAAATTACTGCCTTCAAAGGTCAGGTCTATTTTTACTTTCCTTCTTCTTCTTTTTTTTTTTTTCCTTAATCAAAAACTTGAGTCTCTTTGGTATCCAGCTTTAAAATGATGCATTATTTTCCTACCTGGAGATTGTAACATTTCCCTCAATTTTAGGCTAAAAGGGTTCAGAGCAATTCATAAATTCATTCTTTTAGGAACACTAAAATTAGTTACAATTGGCTTAAGAATACAACTTGGAGATTTGTGTGTAGATTCCGTAGTTGCCTTCGCAAGGAATGTTATCTTTGATTTCTTTTTTTTCTTAAATCACAAAACTTTTTTAAAAATCAGAAATACTGAGAACTTGCTATGAGTTTTGTTTTCTCTTTATATACAGAACACAAAGAAAACGGGCATTCAAGCAATTTTATAAAAGAATCACTTTCCATGGACAAAGTCTACCAAGTATTTTTTGTTTGCGGTTTATTTTTAATTTATTTTATATTTGGCCTGGGAGTCCTCTCAGGGAGTGGATAGGGTGGGACGACATTGGCATTCACACTGTGACTGTGTGCCCTGATCATTTATTTGCCAAGCCTTATTAAAGCCCCTGAAATCACTGGGTGCCACAGCCCTCACAGCCGATCAGCCATCAGCTCGGAATGTCAAGTCTGATTACAGGGCTCTCCTGCAGCCTCTGCCAAGCCTTCAGCAAGAGAGAAGCTGACTTTATGCCTGTGCCTACAGAAGTGGGCCCCGCGGAGGTTCCAACTCAGGGCAGCTCATTTTGCTTCTGAACCACCGACGGAGTTCCTAAATTGAGATGATATTTACAGTTTTACATTTTAATTCATTAGAGAGATTTTGTTTACTTCCTCTTCCTTGCTACTATGCCTCACTAAAAGATAAATTCAAATTCCAATCGCATATTTAGTTCACAAAAATATGCTAAAAGAATGTTTAAATGGCAAGCAATTGCACAAGAAAACTTCTCTGATTATCAGCCATAACGGGCACCAGAGGAAAGGGATTCTTCACAATCATGCCAACTTCCCAGGAAATCCTAACCTTGGGAATTAGCCAAATTCAGTTAGATTGGATTTAGGCCTCGTTAATATCCACCGTAATGGGAAGTTTCCCAAAACAAGGAGGCTGTTGGTTTGTCATGGAAGTTTCAGCTGAGTAATGGGGGGTGAGCAGGTGAAGAATATTCCGGATGGGAGGAGCTCACAGTCCACCCGTGTGCAGTGTTCCCGAGCTGGGTGCCCACCAGGAACAGTACACTTAACTTGAAATGGTGGTGACCCCTGGTCTGTGAGGAAAATACCGGAGAATGCAGGCCCCTAAAATACTGCTACCACTACTACTACTGTTATTACCCCTACTACTACCACTACACCACCTCCACTACTACCACTACTAATATCACTGCTACTAGAACTGTTACTATTACCACTATTACCCCATGACTGTCACTGTACCCCTACTGTTACCACTACCACTACTATTATTACCATTACCACTACCATGACTACCCCTACTACTACCACTACACTACCTCTACGACTATCATACCACCACTACTACTACCACAAATACTAGTACCATTACTAGCAGTATTGCCCTACAATTGCCACTATTACCACTACTACTACTAACACTACCATTACTACTACCATGATTACCCCTACTACTAC
>NW_016108454.1:10046-13798 GCF_001604975.1 Cebus imitator
ACTACTACTACTACTACTGCTATTACCACTACTACTTTTATCACTTCCACTACTACTGCCACTATTGTCGCTACTACTATTACCACTACTACCACTATTGCTACTACCACCACTATTGTCACTACTACCGCTATTACCACTATTATTACCACTATTACCACTACTACTATTTATCACTGTCACTACTACTACCACTGTTGTCACTACTACCACTACCACTATTGCTAATATTACAACTATTACTATTTATTACTATCACTACTACTACCACTATTGTCACTACCACCACTATTACCACTACTACTACTCCTACCACTATGATCACTACCACTACTACTACTATCACTATTACCACTACTAATATCACAGCTACTAGTATTATTACATCTACTACTGCCACTACTACCAATACTACCACTGCCACTACTAACACATCTACTACAACCACCACTACATCTACTACCACTACCACCATCCACCACAACTACTACAACTGAAGCTGGTCCAACTGTCCTACAAGATTAATGTTTATAGTTTCTTTTGAATGAACAGAAATTGACCCTCCCAGTCTTAAAACTTGACAAAGTTACATTTGTCTTATCTGAGTTCCTTTCTTAGGAAAGTAACCATGAGGCCTCCCAGGTAGCATCAAAGAACTGAAACTTTCCAGATCACCACATCTAGACAATGAGGTGGCAACCCTAACCTATCATAAAAGCCTAATTGACCACCTGCTTTCTATTGACAAACTCCTTTACCTTACCCCTCCCTAATTCCAGTTTTCCCACACATGGTTACATTGCTTCCATCCCATTAAAAACACCAAGTTTAATCAGTCTGAGATGGATTTGAGACTGATCTAACTCCTTGGCTGCAGCACCAGAATAGTCTTCTTTGCTGGCAATAATCATTGTCTCAGTGATACAGTTTGGATCTGTATCCCTGCCAAATCTCATATTGGGATATGATCCCCAATGTTGGAAGCGAGGCCTGGTGGGAGGTGATTGGATCATGAGGGCAGCTCCCCCATGAATGGCTTGGGCCATCTCCTTGATGACGAGTGAGATCTTGCTCTGAGTTCACACAAGATCTGGTCAATTAAAAGTGTGTGGCACCTCCCCCCTCCCTCTCCCCCTCACTCCTGCTTTCACCATGTGACACGCCTGTTCCCCCTTAACCTTCCACCATGATTAGAAGCTTCCTGAGGCCTCCCAGAAGCTGAGCACATGCCGAAGGCCATGCTTCCTGTATAGCCTGCAGACCTGTGAGTCAACTAAACCTCTTTTCTTTATAACTTCACCAGTCTCAGGTATTTCTTTATAGCAATGCAAGAGTAGCCTAAAACACTCAGTGAATGGCATTCATGTGGTGAGCAGCAGGACCTAGACTGAACCCCTAGTGTTTTGGCAACACTACCAATACTAATATTACCACTACTACCACCACTATTACCATTACCACTACTATCACCACTATTACCACAACTACTATTACTACTACTACCACCGGTACAACGCTACTAGTATTACCACCACTATTACCATCATCACTACTACTACCACTACTACTGCCACCACCATTGGCACTACCGCTACTACTGACTCTATGATTGCTACTACCATTATTACCACCACCACTGCTACTGCAACTATTACCATCTCCACCATTACTGCCACTAGTTCTACCACTACTCTAAGAGTGCTAGAGATGACTACTTGTCACCTTATAATTTTGAGAGTTAAGTTGTAGTTTATGAGGCTGTGTTGCACACAATGCCTCGTGGAGGATGTTTGGATTCTGCTGGCTATTGCTGAAAAAACTTACCTAAATTTCCCTGTCCTGGGACTATCTGCAAACTGCAGAATCTTCATTTTCTGGGCATTCATACACTCTTAGGGGACATGTCACTTTGATTCAAACATTTTAAAAAGTGATGCAATATTAATGGCTCCTCAGCGATTCTGAGTATCCTGAAGTTTAAGGTCTCCTTAAGCATGACCTTGTCCCACATCTGAGCCTGCAGCCTGGATCTTTTTTGCCGTTGACTCCAAATGGTTCCCAGCACCCCTTGCACATTTTTCCCCTGTGCTCACTGACACCATTCATTTCCTCTTCCTAAAATGTCAAAACACCCCCAATTCCTCATCCCATGTTTAAAATAATAAATAACTTGCTTACTGTCACACAACTACAAAATGATTGGAGCTCGACTTAAAATTCGCCTCTGGGGCTCTTGATTCCCAACACCCTTGAACTGTTTTCTATGCTGACTTTGGAATTATGCATACACACTGAAATCTCCACTGTGAGATTAGGAGTTTTTTTTCCTCTTCCTTTTTTTTGAGTTGGAGTCTTGCTCTGTCACCACGTTTCAGTGCAGTGGTGCAATCTTAGCTTACTGTAACCTCTGCCTCCTGGGTTGAAGTGATTCTCCTGCCTCAGCCTCCCAAGTAGCGGGGGACACAGGCATGCACAACCATGCCCAGCTAATTTTTGAATTTTTAGTAGAGATAGGGTTTCACCATGTGGGCCAGGATGGTCTCAATCTCTTGACCTCATGATCTGCCCACCTCAGCCTCCCAAAATGTTGGGATTACAGGCATGAGCCACTGTGCCTGGCCTAGGAGTTTCTTTCTAAGAGTGTTGTTTCCTTTGTATCTCTCATGTAAGTACTGGCTGACTGAGAAATGATTCAGCCAAATAGGGGTCCAGGCCAGGTGCAGTCACTTACACCTGTAAACCCAGCATTTTAGGAGGCTAATGCAGGCAGGTAGCTTGAGCCCAGGAGTTCGAGACCAGCTTGAGCAACACAGGCAGACCTTGTCCCTATAAAACATAGAAAATTTAGCTGGGTGTTATGGCACATGCCTGAGGTCTCAGCTACTTGGGAAGCTGAGGCATCAAGACTGATCGAAACTGGGAGGTCAAGACTGCAGTGAGCTATGACCGTGCCGCTGTACTTCAGCCTGGGTGACAGAGGAAGACCCTGTCTCATAAAACAAAACCACCAGATAGGAGTCCAAAGATTTCATCTACAAATAGCTATTTCACATTGATTTTGGGAGTATGGGTGGAAAGGGGTTTCTATATTGGAAGCTGAGTCACTTCTAGTTCCTAAATAGCTTTGGAGTTCTTTAGGAAATACACCTACTTAAACTGGAGAGTCAGGATTGTCACATCCTGTGTGCATGCTATCTGATTTTATAAAAGTCTTTATATTTCACTGTGTCTCAGGAAGATATTTAGAGATAATATCCATTGAAATTCAGAAATCTAAAGGTATCTTCTCTGCATGTGCCTAGATTGGACCAACTTCCTAAATCTCTGAGGCCAAGAGTCATGGTAATTTAGTTACTGCCTAGCAATGTGCTCTGCAAAAATGCTGCCACTGTTCCTGTTAGAAGCTGCTTTTTATTCATTCATTCATTTTTATTTAACAAACATTTATATAAACTTAGTAGTGACAGGTATGCTCTAAGTGCATTATAAGCCTTGATTCACATAAATCTCACACTGCCCTTAAGAGGTATGTAAAATAGGGCCGGGCGCGGTGGCTCAAGCCTGTAATCCCAGCACTTTGGGAGGCCGAGGTGGGTGGATCACGAGGTCGAGAGATAGAGACCATCCTGGTCAACACGTTGAAACCCCGTCTCTACTAAAAATACAAAAAATTAGCTGGGCATGGTGGTGCGTGCCTGTAATCCCAGCTACTCAGGAGGCTGAGGCAGCAGAATTGCCTGAACCCAGGAGGC
>NW_016108454.1:13869-40359 GCF_001604975.1 Cebus imitator
CTCAAAAAAAAAAAAAAGAGATATGTAAAATAATTATACCCATTCTTTTTGTTTGTTTTTATCTGTTGTGGCAAGTGAAACAAAGTAACAAAGCAGTGTTGCTGCTTTTTTCTCCTGTCTCTGGATTTCCCAGGTCCAGGGAACTTATTTCTTAATTTTACCTGTATGTGGAAAGGGTTCTTCAATGGGATTTTTAGCAGAATCCTAGAGGGAAAACAGCCACTGTGCCTGAAGTAGGTGTAGTGTCCAGCATTTCCCCAGATTCACCCTTTATCCCTGTTCCAGGAGCACCTTCCTTTCATGCAGCAGGTCTCAGGACCCTTCTACACTTTTCCAAATTATTAGAGATCAAAAAGAGATTTCATTACGTGATTTGTAGCTATTTATATTTAGTGTGGTAGAAATCTTAAAAGATTTTAAAATATGTACTTATTTTAAAAATGAAATAGCAATCCCATTACAATTTATTAAAAATATTTAGTGGGAGTGTAAATTAGTTCAATCATTGTGGAAGACACTGTGATGACTCCTCAAGGATCTAGAAATAGAAATACCATTTGACCCAGCAACCCCATTACTGGGTATATACCCAAAGGATTATAAATCATACTATTATAAAGACACATTCACATGTATGTTCATTGTGGCACTGTTTACAATAGCAAACACTTGGAACCGATCCAAATGCCCACCAATGATAGACTGGACAAGGAAATGTGGCACATATACACCATGGAATACTATGTAGCCATAAGAAAGGATGAGTTCATGCCCATTGCAGGGACATGGATGAAGCTGGAAACCATCATTCTCAGCAAACTGACACGAACAGAAAACCAAACACAGCATGTTCTCACTCGTGAGTGTTAAACAATGAGAACAGATGAACACAGGAAGGGGAACATCACACCGAGGCCTGTTGATTGTTTATGCTTTCATGAATCTTTTTAATGACTAATAGAATGCTCAATTCTCACATCTGCATCTCCAGGCTTTACACGGGTAATTAAAAAATAAAGAACCAACCCAAATGCCCATCAATGATAGGCTGGACAAAGAAAATGTGGTACATGTACACCATGGACTACTACGCAGCCATAAAAAATGATGAGTTCATGTCCTTTGTAGGGACTTGGATGAATCTGGAAGCCATCATTCTCAGCAAACTGACACAAGAACAGAAAACCAAACACCACATGGTCTCACTCATAGGTGGGTGTTGAACAATTAGAACATGTGGACTCAGGGAGAGGAGCATCACACTGGGGACAGTTGGGGCAGTAGGGGAGGGACAACAGGGGGTGGAGAGTGTGGGGAAGGTGGGGAGGGATAACCTGGGGAGAAATGCTGGATATAGTATACACCTAAAGTAAAATTTAAAAAATAAATAGATAAAGAAGTGTTTTAATAGTCTTTGTAAGTAATTGTGGATATCCTACTGAGGTAAGTTTTTTCTTTCTTTTTAGACAGGGTCTGGGCCTGTTGCCTAGGCTGGAAGGCAATGGTATGAGCATCTAGCTAATTAAAAAAAATTTTTGCAGAGGCAAGGTCTTGCTATGTTGCCTAGGCTGATCTTGAACTCCTAGCTTCAAGCAATCCTTCTCCCTTGGCCTCCCAAAGCATTAGGATTACAGGCATGAGCCACTGTGCCTGGCCTGCCGCAGTAATTTCTTAAAGGTTACTTGCAATGGTATTTTCATAATCTGTTACATTAAAATTGATTGCCCTATCTTGAACTTTAAATGGGTCTTTTACTAATGCATGACTTTTATAACATCATGCATTAGTCATTTATAAAATATAGTTCACTAAGTTATGCAGATCTTTCAAATGTTGACAGATTTTAATATGTAATATTAAAAATCATATTTGTTCATATCATCACTGATCTCATCACAAAAGTTCTTTAAATATTGGGAGGCTGTCAAGTATACAATGATGGATACAGTTTTTCCAAAATTTGAATTTTTGCTTGAAAGATAAAATTTTACCATTGAATCAAATACTGTTGGTTATTTTCCTTGAAGCAAAAGGGTCACCTTGGTTCATATTTTGAGAAAATATCTGTTAAATATCTATAGTCCAAATTACCATAGTTTTCTGTCCATTGTTAAGTAAAGGTAACAGTAACAGTAAAAGTAACTTTTTAAAAGTTCTGTTTAAAAAAGGATTATTTCAGCTTGCAGCTCAACCACACAAAAGCTCTTCCTTCAAAATAACCACACTTATGGAAATAAATGTCCTGTTTCCTCACATGGGCTATTATAAAGGCATGCACTCAAGGGCTGAGATTTCATAAAACGAATAGTTATATGGCTGCATAAAGGATATTCTCAATAAAATTGGATTTTTTTTCTATTAGTGTGTAGCAGTGAAGAATATAGCACACTATTTACACAATACAAGTACAATTGGGTCTGGCAACCTTGACTCCTGCTGAAACACCAGCAATTTTGTCCACCACTGCAGATGTCAAAACACCAAAGAAGGTGAATGATATCTCAATATTATCTTGAAAGTAGTTCTGACCTTGCAAATCTCTAAAGGGTCTTGGAGACCATCAGGCGTGCAGGGATCCCTCCACGAGAACTGTTGCTCTTTGACATTGTTGTTTAAAATGTACTATAGATGGGATAATTATATGTTTACAAAGGATATAAGGAGAGTAGATGGGAGGGTATTCTTACAACTATGTTCCCACCCGGGTGAAGAGAACAGAGCAAAGCCCAGCACATGTCAGGGCCGTGCCTTCGAAAGGGGACCCATACCCCCTTCTGGAGGCTGCTGACCTGGATTCCTGCACTGTGCCCATCTTGCCAGCTCTCCTTCTTCTTTCTCTGGCAGCCTGCCCAACCTTGCTAGCTATATTTCACACCCAACAGAGCAGAGCAACACTGGAAAATAATCAAATGTTTCCCCTTTCAAGTCCCCAGTGTGGTTGACAGGGAAATTTTACGATTTCTAAATGGTCATGTAAAATATATTCTTTTAAAGACAAATGGTTCTTGATTCCTAAGAGGCAGCTAAGACTTTTTACCTATCTCAGATTATTATAAAAAGTATATGCCTAGGGAAAAAGTAAAGTTCTAGAGATCTTAAATGTAAAATTATTTCTAAATGGAGAAAACAATGTTTTTTTTCCGGGGGGGGGGTAAAATATCTATATATTTCCAAATGATATTGTTTTTCTTTACCTAAAGTTAGGCACACTATGACTCCTTGTAGTTAAACGGGGAAAAAAAATAGGAGCTTACCTCAAAATTGACATTGTCTTTTTTCACTTATTTTTTAAAACAATTTATTGAAAGGAAGGTTTAACAACAATTTCTTGAAGGAAAAATTCAATTGATTCTGATATACATTTTAGCTTTAGTTTTAGAAAGTGAGGTCTTCATTACACTAACCATTTTTTGACCTTCCAAAACACAAAATTTTAAGGCTAAATGTTAATGGAATATCAAAACTCAGAGTAAGATAACAGTTATCAATAAATTATCTCTTTATATTACTTAAGAGAGACATGCACAGGAAAAATGAATTAACACATTTGAGAAAATTTGGAAGCCAGATTATACTCCCCTTCTAATAACTCAAAGTAATTCCCTATTCTGGCTCATTTAACTATTTCCCCATGTCCTCCACTAGACATTGAAAGCGGGCACTTCCAACAACATGGCAAGCTGGCATCGTTTCTGTCAAGCACCACACCTGACATCATGTGTGCCTGACATGCTCAATGATGTGGAATGATCAGAATGAACATAAATATTAAAAGCAACATTATATATTTCCAATAATCCCTTAAAACATTAAAAAGAAAAAGGTACCAATGAACTAGCATACTTTAATAGAGAATATACATTAAAAAGGAGCAATTTTTTAATGTCTAAGTGATTAGTAAATCTATTTTTTTTTTTTTTTTTGAGACAAGCTCTCACTCTCTCACCCAGTCTGGAGTGCAGTGATGCAATCTCAGTTCATTGCAACCTCTGCCTCCTGGCCTCAAGTGATCCTCCTACCTTAGCCTCTCATATAGCTCTCATACGACTACAGTGTAAGTCTGTTTTACAAAGAATAAATTAAAGACAATGTCCAGTGGAATTTTCTTTGGCAACCTTAAAATCGGACTTGTAGTTTAACAAACTATGCCTTACACAGCCAAGTTCTTACATGGGTGGTTTGGCAGGCTGATCATTGTCATCAACACACATGCTTACACACGTGTGCAAGCGTGCGCGCACACACACACACAAACACACACACACACACACACACACACACACACTGCACATGCCCTCCTCTCTCTAAAGCCATAAATTTTACTTTCAAGCTACCAATGACAAAACCACAAAAGAAGCCATTTGAGCCTAAAATGTGATGGAAGGTCCTAGACTTGAATGGCTGATGAGGACATTACACTCATTAACAAAGCTTGAATATTGAATGTGCCTGTGAACATTTTTCAAGCATACATCAGTTAAGTTTTAAGTGTTCAGAGCATTTGATGAAGAAAGTATAAACGTCAGGCATGTCTGTTTCCATAACATTCAACATGATCATCATCATCACCACGGCTTTAGAAGTTTTTGAACTATTTGATCAGCATTGTGCCAAGAAACTGACATAGATTATCTACTTTAATTCCCTTATAAGTGAGAAAGCTCTGAGATGAACTGCTGTATCTCTTGCTGACTCTCTTATTTCAGGCTGATAGCTTACACTTTTCCCATCTTCTGTGAACACAAGCTCATGATACAGCATTTAACAATTGCCTCAATAAAGGTTAACTTCAAAGGGATTAATCTACAGCACAAACAAAATGCTGCAGCAAGGCACTTTATATTTGCAAAATGTTCTGGAAATATACATAAATAGCAAAATGAAATGGTGAAGATAGCTTTTTCAGATTCTTTGAACCAAGAGGAGGTTGGAGATCTCTTAGATCAAAGATTTTAGAGGAAGTTTGGGACATCGGAGTTCAATTTTGCAAATGATTTCCTAAGATCCAGTCTCTTGACTAGTTATAAACAATTGTGTGCTCACTGGGCCTCTAGAGGACAGAAGATCAAACATTAAGCATAAGGCTGAAAGGGTTTCCTAGGAAACCTGGTGCCTCTTCAATACAGCACAAGTCCCTTAACATGTCACAGATTTTTCAGGCTCCTTCTGTGTGTCTCTGAAAACCTGCTCTATGAATTGCACTTAAATTAACACAGAGAATAATTCCACTTTTAGATATCCTGTCCAGAAAGTTCTGCCATTGCTTATACTCCATTTAACACATAGGGCTTGTCGAACACCAGGCTCCAGGCCAGGGGTTAGCTATAGAGTAGCGAGTGGTGGAAGGTGTGGTCCCTTGACTGGAGCTCACTGTGCTGTCACTGTCTAGGAAAGTCTCCTTTGTTTGCACTCCTGGAATTGTTTGCTTTGAATTCATTCCCATTTTCATTCCATGAATGGATCATCTTTCCTAGAATGACTGATATTCATGAGCTAGCAGGCACACCCAGTGCTCCCAATCATGCTTTTTTTATGTGGCAGAATGAAGTCACTGGATGGAATGCTATTTCTGCTCTGCCCATCATTAGGATCAAGAGGACCCTTGCATTATATCTCACCTTGAACTTGCAGTCATGGAAGGAAAGCGGCCACATTCCTCCTTCACAGAGACTGAAATACATGATATCATTTGGATATTTGTCCCTGCCCAGGTCTCCTGCTGAGTTATTTATTTATTTTGAGACAGAGTTTTGCTCTTGTTGCCCAGGCTGGAGTAGAATGGTGCAATCTCGGCTCACTGCAACCTCCGTCTCCCCGGTTCAAGCAATTATCCTGCCTCAGCTTCCCAAGTAGCTGAATTACAGGCATGCACCACCACACCCAGGTAAGTTTTTGTATTTTTAGTAGACACAGGGTTTCACCATGTTGGTCAGGCTGGTCTGAAACTCCCGATTCCAAGTGATCCACCTGCCTCAGCATCCCAAAGTGGATTACAGGCATGAGCCACCACGCCGGGCCATCCTGTTGAGTCATAATCCTCAGAACTGGAGGTAGAGCCTCATGGGAGATGATTGGATCATGGGGGTGGATCCCTCATGAATGGTTTAGCACCATCTCCTTGGTGCTTTCCCCAGGATGGTCAGTGAGTCCTCACAAGACCTGGCTGTTTAAGTGTGTGGCACCTCTCTGTCTCTTGCTCCTGCTTTTGCCATGTGACATGCCAGCTCCCCCTTTGCCTTCCACCATGATTGTAAGCTTTTTTAGGCCTCATCAGAAGCTAAGCAGTTTCCCAGTGCCATGCTTCCTGTACAGCCTACAGAAGTGTGAGCCAATTAAACCTCTTTTCTTTATAAATTACCCAGTCTCAGGTATTTCTTTAGAGCAATGCAATAGTGGCCTAATTTCTAAGGGAAAAACAGAACAAAATCTTAGCTGCACTTGGAAAGCTATATTTTCAGCCATAGACACTAGGGTAATAGACCCCGAAGATCTAGGATCTCAGAGACACATGAAATAATTTAGTGTAGTTACAGCAAGGCTTTTAATTTGGTTCAGTACAAAATACATACTATTCAAGTTGAGCTATTTAGTTCTGTTCAGTGGGCAGCTGGCTCCCACATAACAGAAACCATGAAGTGTGGGAGATACAGAGTGGAACAGGACATAGTCCATGGCCCCCAGGAACTGAGAATCTAGTGGAGGACATTGTTAAGTAAAAAGACAATTTTAGGCGAGGCGTGGTGGCTCACATTTGTAATCCCAGCACTCTGGGAGGCCAAGGTGGGCAGATCATTAGGTCAGGAGTTCAAGACCAGCCTGGCCAACATGGTGAAACTCCATCTCTACTAAAAACACAAAATGGCCAGGCATGGTGGCAGGTGCCTGTAATCCCAGCTACTCAGGAGGCTGAGCCAGGAGAATCTCTTGAACCCGGGAGGCAGAGGTTCCAGTAAGCAGAGACCACATCATTGCACTCTAGCCTGGGCAACAGAGCAAGACTTTATCTCAAAAAAAAAAAAAAAAAAAAAAAAAAGTTTCTAGGAAAATGTGACAGGGCCTTTTATGCATTAAACTGGGATCAGAGCAGCCATCTTACCATATTATCCCTCTGAGACCTTGTGTACATACAGCTACTGCTCAACTTACGACCACGACTGGTTCCGACAGGCCGGCCATAACATGATTTGGTCATAAGTTGAGTAGGCTATATGTACAGAACTGTGAAATGATGTTATAAAAATCTTTAAGTCATATTTTATCATAATTTCCTTTCATTATTGTTATATATATCATAATTTTCTTTGTTCATTTTATGCCATTTGTATCATCTCTACACCATTTTGTTTATTTTTACATTCGTCAGGTTTAAGTAAAACACTGCATTACCAGTACAACTAGTTTAATATTTGCAAAACATACAAAATTACAAAATACAGGTGCATACAAAAACACAAAATACAGGTGTAAAAAATACCATAGGAAACATTTTCCCAATTGCAAAACATATCAAAATATATAAACGTGTACGAAACATTTTATTGGCCGCTGGTGCTTGGCTGCGGATCGTTGATGTTTTCATCTGAGGCAGCAGTTGGGGTTACCAGAGTTGGTTTTTTCATAAACATGGTGAGCTTTGTCTGAATTGTATGTTTCTTTTTTTCTTCATAAATTTCACGATACGGACAAAACACATCGTGTGCCATCCATTCAATCCTTACAAATCTTTCGATGTTTGGGTCCATTGCTTCTAAATGTATAAGAAGTTTATTGGGAGGGGTTTGATGAAAAATATCTAAGACACAAAACACAAATTGCTGCACCGAGTCTGGGATAATAGTTGAAATGGTGCACGCAGAGATGGTAGTGCTGCCGGAAGCTGGTCCGCACTGTCGTACGCCTAGCTGGGCAACATTTGCGCTGCCAGACGCGGAGTAGTCGTGGCTAGCGATTGTGGTCGAATGGTCGTAAGTTGTATAGGTCATAAGTCGATCAATACCTGTAATATCTATGTATGCACTTAGAAGTTGAGCAATTTATCAAGACCTAGAATTATATCCACTGGTGCAATTTTGGGGGTAAGCATTAGTGGCATATGCTAAAAGTGGTTCCCAGCAGAAAAGTTACATGACATTGGTCTGGGAAAATAATTTTTGCAAAATTTGACACTTAAAGCACAGGCAATAAAGCAAACATAGTCAAAAGGGATTATATCAGACTAAAAAGCTTCTGCATAGCAAAGGGAATAACCAACAGCATGAAGAGACAACCTACAAAATCAAAGGAAATATTTGTAAATCATATATCTGATTATATACAAAGTACATAAGAGATTCAATGCAATAACAAGAAAGCAAATAAACTAATTAAAAATGGGGACTAGACTTGAATAAATGATCTATTAAAGATGATATATAGCTGGGCACAGTGGTTCATGCCTGTAATTCCAGCACTTTGGGAGGCCAAGGCGGTGGATCACTTGAGGTCAGGAGTTCGAGACCAGCCTGGCCAACACAGCAAAACCCTGTCTCTACTGAGGATATAAAACTTAGCTGGGTTTGGGGGCATGCACTTGTAATCCCAGTTACTCAGGAGGCTGAGGCAAGAGTATTGCTTGAACCTGGGAGGCAGCAGTTGCAGTAAGCCAAGATCGCACCACTGCATTCCAGCCTGTGCAACAGAGTGAGACTGTCTCAACAACAAAACGATGATATATAAATGGCCAAGGGGTATATGATAAAATGCTTAACACTGCTGATCATGAGGGAAATGCAATTTAAAGCCACAATGAGACAGCACCTCATACCTGTGATAATGTCTATTATCAATTAAGTTGAAAGATAACAAGAGTTGATGAGAATGTGGAGAAAAGGCAACCCTTGTACACTGTTGGTGGAGAATATAACCTAGGACAGTCACTCTGGAAAATGGTATGGAAGCTCCTCAAAAAACGAAAAATAGAACTACCATATGATCCAGCAGTCCCGCTAGTTGGTATATATCCAAAGGAAATGAGATCAAAATTTGAAGAGATAGCTACACTCTCATGTTCACTGCAGCGTTATTCACAATAGCCAAGTTATAGAATCAACCTGTGTCCACCAATGCATTAATGGATAAAGAAAATGTGTATAAACAATGAAATACAATTCAGCCTTTAAAAAGCAAGGAATTCCTGCCGTTTGAAACAACATGGATAAACCTGAAGGACGTTATGCTAAGTGAAACAAGCCAGACACGGAAAGACAAATACATCTCACTCATATGCATTTTTTTTTTTTTGATACAGGGTCTCACTGTGTCACCCAGGCTGGAGGGCAGTGGCACAATCTTGGCTCACTGCAACCTCTACCTTCCAGGTTCAGGTGATTCTCCCACCTCAGCCTCTCAGGTAGCTAGGACTACTGGTATGTGCCATCACACATGGCCAATTTTTGTGAGGTTTGTAATTATTATTTTAGTAGAGATGGGGTTTCACCATGTTGGCCAGGCTGGTCTGGAACTCCTGACCTCAAGTGATCCACCCACCCCGACCTCCCAGAATACTGCAATTACAGGTGTGAGTGACCATACCCAGCCTCATATGTAGAATCTAAAAAATTGAACTCATAAAAAGCAGAGAGTAGAATGGTGGTTACTGGGGCTGAGCAGTAGGGGGATTGGTGAGATACGAGCCAAGAAATATAAACTTTCAGTGAAACAGGTGAAATAAATTCAAGTATATTGTACAACATAGCAACTAAAGCTAAAAGCAATGTATCATATACTTGAAAATCATTATAAGAATAGTTTTTAAATGTTCACACCACAGAAAATGAGTCTGCAGTAATATATATTTTAATTAGCTTTATTTAATGTAGCTTGATTAGAATGAACTGTATACATTTCCACAATGTATACATATTTCAGAACAGCATGTAGTATATCATAAGTATATACAATTTTTATTTGTCCAGTGAAAATAAATTTAAAAAGAGAAGGTCTCCAATAAATTAGTCCTCTCCATGTCAACAATCCATTTGTCAGAACCCCCACACAGAGTCCCTATGGGAGCACCACCTAGTGGAGCTGTGAGAAGGGGACCATCATCCTCCAGACCCCCAGAATGGTAGATCCACTGACAATTTGCACCATGCATCTGGAAAAGCTGCAGACACTCAACACCAACCCATGAAAGTAGCCAGGAAGGAGGCTGTACCCTGCAAAGCCACAGAGGCAGAGCTACCTAGGACCATGGGAACCCCCCTTTTCTTGCATCAGCATGACCCCAATGCAAGACATGGGGTCAAAGGAGATAATTTTGGAGATTTCAGATTTGACTGCCTTACTGGATTTCAGACTTGTGTGGGGCTACAGGCCCACACAATTTGTTTTTGCCAATTTCTCCCATTTGGAATGGCCATATTTATCCAATGCCTATACCCCCACTGTATCTAGAAATTAACTAACTTTCTTTTGATTTCACAGGATCATAGGTGGAATGGACTTGCCTTGTCTTGGATGAGACTTTGGACTATGGACTTTTGAGTTAATGCTGAAATGAGTTAAGACATTGGGGGACTGTTGTTGGCAAGGCATAACTGGTTTTGAAATGTGAAGATATGAGATTTGGGATGGGCCAGGGGCAGAACAATGTGATTTGGCTCTGTGTCCCCACTTAAATCTCATCTTGTAGCTCCCATAATTCCCATGTGTTATGGGAGGGACCTGGTGGAGATGTTTGAATTATGGGGGTGGGTTTTTCTCTTACTGTCCTCATGGTAGTGAATAAGTCTCATGGGATCTAACGGTTTGATAAGGGGAAACCCGTTTCACTTGGCATTTATTCTCTCTTTGCCTCCTGCCATCCATGTAAGACATGATTTGCTCTTCCTTGCCTTCTGCCATGATTGTGATGCTTTCCCAGCCATGTGAAACTGTAAATCCAATTAAACCTCTTTCTTTTGTAAATTGCACAGTCTCAGGTATGTCTTTGTCAGTGATGTGAACATGGACTAATACACTCACTCAACACAAAACAGATTACCGAATAGTCCTACAACTATTAAAGTAATTTGAACTTACAGTTAAAAACCTTCTACCAAGCATTTAAGAAAAAAACAGCATGATTCCATATTCCGTCTTCCAGTAAATAAAATGGGAGGAAATACTTACTAACTCATTTTATGAGATCACTACTAACCTTATTCCCAAATCAAAGTCATTACAGGAAACAAAATCTTGAACAAAATATTAGCAAAGTAAATCCAGTGATTACACACACAGACACACACATATGAGTGTGTGTGTATATATGTTATATATATATACATTTTATATGTATTATATATATACACGTTTTATATAATTATATATATATATGTTTTATATATATTATATATATATAATATATATAATAACCACATGAGATGTGTTTAAAATCTGAAAACCAAACAGTGCCATTTGTTAGACTGGCAAACTCCGGCCCCCATAGAGGTGTGCCAATCAGATCATCCTTCAGGAGTACCTCCTGAGGGTATGTGGTTGGCTCACTGCCACCAGCTGACACACTCCAGGTTCACCACAACATTAATGCTGCCACCACACTGTACCCAGTTTGCTCTCAGTGCATGACTGAGCATCACTCAGCATTAGAATGGTACTAGAATGGGCTGTTACTGCCAGATACAGGATACTTCTCACAAGCCAGCCACGCTTGTGCTGAGCTTCCCCTCACTTAGCTGAGAATTTCGCAGACACACGCTGCAGTCTGAGGCTTTTCTGCTCCACCTTTTCACAGTTGTCAGGCTTGCACTGTGGTCTAAAGATTTTCCCCACCTATGCCTGCTTCTGTTGCTCTTTAACTTTAATAAACATTTTCCCAAATAAACTTGTTGCACATCTCTTCTATCTTGGCAGCTTTCTCAGAAGACTCTAAATGGTACATAGTCTAAAGAAAAAAACCAGTATTACCAACTTAATATGTGCGAAAGAGAAAGTATTCGATAAAATTCAATGATTAATGATATAAACTAGGAATAAAGGTAACTTCCTCAACATGAGAAAGGCCATTCATGAAAAACTCACAGCTAATATCATCCTTAATTCTGAAAGGCTGAATGCTTTTCTCCTAAGGTCATGAGCAAGGCAAAGATGTCTGCTCTCAGCACTTTATCCAACACTGAAGTAGAGGTTCAGGCCAGTGCAAGAAGGGAAGATAAAGTAATTCAAATACATATAGACTAAAAAGCAAGAATAAAACTATATTTATAGGTGATGTGTTTGAATACATAAAAAAATCTTAAATACTTTACCAGAGAAAATACCAGAACAAGAGAAACTAGCAACCTTACAGAATCAATATATCAAAAAAAANAAAAAAAAAAAAAAAAAAGTATGTCTATATATTAGCAACAAACAATTGGAAGGTAACAGTTAAAAACAAGACAATTTATAATTGGACAAATATTACATACTTAGGTAACAAAATTTTAATGCACAAGATTATAGACTATCATTTGTAATATGATATAAAGAAAAATGAAGGAAGACTCAAACAAATGGAGGAATAAGTCATGATTATGGATTAGAAAACCCAATATTATTGAGGGGTTAACTCTTCCTAAATTTATCTCTTGATTTAATGCAATCCCAATCATCATCCCAGCAGGATACTGACAAACTAATTCTAAAGTCTGTAAGGAATTTCAAAAACTAGTGGATGACTGAAACAACTTTGAATAAGAACAAAGTGAAGGGACTTAGACCACCTGGCTTTACGACTCATTATAGAGTTACATAATCAAGACAGTATGTTATTCACATAAACATATAGACCTAAGGAACTGATTAGATTCTGAAAATAGAACTATACATAGACGGTTAATTGATGATTTTCAACAAATGTGAATAGGTAATTCAATGGAGAAAGAAAAAAAATTTAAAAAGTAGTACTGGAACATGTGAAAAATAGGGGGAAAAAATTAAGACATCTGTGGCCAAAATGGACCTCAATTATTACTTCAAACCACATGCAGAGCTTAACTTGACGTAGTTCATAGACCTAAATGTAAGAGCTGAAATTGTAACACTTCTGGAAGAAAACATTGAAGAAAATTGAAGTAACCTTAGGCTAAGTGAAGATGTCTTATATGGGACAAAAATAATTTGAGCTATAAAAGAAAAAATATTTATAAAATAAGTTTCATCACAGCTGAAAACCATTGCTCTTCCAAAAATATGTTTAAGAAAATAAAAAGTCCAACTGCAGATCAAGAGAAAATGTTTACGAAACATAATTATAAGGGACTAGTAGTTAGAATATATAAGGATTCTTAGAACTCGACTATAAGAAAACAAGAAGTCTTCTTTGCCAGTTACAATGTGCAAAATATTTGAACAGACACTTAATCAAAGGAGCTATATGAATAGCCAATTAGCATATTTTAAATGTTTAATATCATTTTCAGTGAAATGTAAAGTAAAACCACAGTTAGATACCAATACGTACCTCCTAGAATAGCTAAAATTAAAATGTATTGTGAAGAAGTAAGATGACTATATTTTTAATATATTACTTGTAGGAATGCAAAATGTTCATAATTTACACTTTTTACATGAGATATATTCTGATATTGCTTAATCCATATTTTTCTCTATCTTTTTCTTTAATGTTGGCCTTACAATATTAAATTTATTTCAGAACCTAACAGTGAGTTGCAACCAGCAGTCTGAAATACAGTGATCCAGTTAGCTATAAAGGAATATCTTGAAAATCACAGATTATTATTAACCAAAGTGCAGAGAAGATCTTGAGTGAGTCATTCACCAGCCGACATGAACCTGCCTAAGGCAACAAAATGTTCTGATAAAGCGCAAGGTAAGTCATCAGGTCTGAAAGCTAAAAAGATAATTTATCAAGAAATGGGACAAAGGGAGGAAGAGCTATTTATTCATCTCAGTTTATTCACCACATAGATATTCACAAGTAACCAAGAGAAAATTTTCTCATCCTCAATAAAATATATCCATAGTTACATATAGCAGGATTTATAATATATACCTACAACTTTTCCCAGGATCAAAGTTATAGAAAGAAGGTGTGATTCCATGGAAACAAAGGAAGAAAAAGCCCAAGGGAAAAAGACCTAGAATTTGATTTGGACGTTTTTCACATGTTAGGTACTCAATAGAATGTATTTCTTGATATTAAAAGTAAAGATTATCATCAAATGAGACTGATTTTTTCCAACAAAACTCTATTTATAATTAAATGGGGGAGTCATGATTTTATATAGTTAAAAGAAAAGACAGATGGAACTTAACTGGCTCAAGTTCAAAGACAAAACAGTAGCGCAACGTGGCTGAATATAGAATGGTGTTGTCATCTATGGTCTCTTTAACAGAGCTCTCCAAAAGGGGGTGGCACCACTATCAGGCTGTTCAAACAACAAACAGAGCTAATATACTGACTTATAGACATATTTCAAAGAGAAATGAATAAGTGGTAGACAAACTCAAGAATGGCCCAGGTCTGGATGGTCACTGGGCAAGCTGCTGAGGAATCAGACCAAATGTTTTCAAGGAGCACAGTGTCATTGGGCACTTCACTTAGAAGACATTGTGATAATACTGGAAGGGCAATCTAGAATCCTGGAAGGACAAGAGAATTGTCCTAGGCCTGGACAGGGAAGTTGCCCAGACCCTGGAGAAATCTGATTTACAGAACTGCACAAATGCCTCCATCCCTTTAAGGGAGATCCCATACCCTGGCAAGGTAATCACTGTGAGGCACCGTTTGCACAAGCTCCCGGGGAACAGGTAGGACCCACTTGGGTGTCCTTCTCATCCTTATACACTGCTTCCCCTCTCAACTCTCCCAACCCCTGCCGCTATCCCTGTATACACCTTTGCCCATCTCTCAGGATGGCACAGTCATATCATGCATCGCTGTCATCACTATCCATTTTTATTGATGACACATATGTTTTATAGCCCAGATGTTCTATTTCTAGGTAGAAAAAAGCTTGAGAACTACTGGCACACAGGATTACTTCAAACTTCTAAAACAGGCAGAAGAGGCCATTTGCAATCCAAACCTCGTCAGTTTCTCTGTGCAAACATATTTTTCAACAAAATGACCTGCACACTTGCACATGATGTGTAAAGTCCTGCCTTGTCTGGACATGAGGAGCATTCCCTTTCTCTGGATTGGGCACATTTGATTTACCTGTCCTTCAAGGCTCTGCTCCTGCACACTCCTCTATTTCTTTGTGACATCTTTCTGACAGCCCATCCCCTGCACTAGTTTCTCCCTTTTCTGAACTCCTTCATTTCCCTTATTTGTACTGATTGCTTGGTCCATTGTGCTCTCACACAGGTTGTCTTCATCCGTCTGTGTGTTTTATCAACAAAGGAGGAAAAGCCTCAAAATTATTTGTAGAAATACCCTTGGTTGCACTCTGTGCCTGGCAAGGTCTTGGTGCTTAATAGATGCTTGTTGAGTGCATCTAATAAAGAAAATGGACACTCCTCTTGCCATTCTTTGCATAAGTGTGGTCATTTTGCCAAAATAAGCAGACGAAGAGTTTGGAGACAAGCATACTCATTCTATTTCAAGACAAAACAAGAACAAAATGAAAAATGACAGGTCTGTAGTTTCAACAGTTTGGGGAAAAAGTGAGATATTTGCAAAGAAAACTTGTGGGGATTGCTATGAACTCAACTGAGTGATAGAATTCGTAAACTAAAACAAAATAAGGATACTATAATAAAAACTTTAATAGTATTTCATGAATGACTGTCTAGGAGAGGTATTATACTACTCTCTAGTGGCTGGAATACAGAGCAAGATAATTTCAGAATTAATTTAGGATGTTGTAGAAAGAGAAACACGGAAATGTAAATAAAATTTAAGATCTCATCCTTTAATGAACATGTCATGCCCCCCGATGCTTTATAATTTCAAAATTCAAGAACATCTCATGTAACTAGCTATCACTGCAGGTGCAAATCAAGGGATTCTGGAATGTGCAATGCTCCTTCAAATTTTGTCATCTGGAAAGGTGACATTGGTCTGCTTTGGTTGAGGCATCTGACTATATCCATAACTCTGATGTCCATATTTTTATTTCCAATATGACAGCTCTCAAGTGAATAGGAAATTTCCTAAAATTTTTTCAATAGTATTGTAAAGTTGTGAAAGTTATATAAACTTTTATTTTTATCTCATTTTCATTGCCAATATATAATATTTCATACAGATTTAATTCTTTTTGATTAGAAGCCATTTTTCAAGATAATAAAACTGAAGAAATGAGGTAAAATTTAATAATCATTATAAAGATTTTGCAAATAGTAAATTTCTGACTATAACAGAAAATACATTAGAATCAACTTCAGAAACATGAACACAATTATGTCTAATGTGTAATATTGGATTTGATATTTGATGAAGACAAGAAAAATAAAGAGATATATAGAGTCATGTATATATTCATATTAGTCAGTAAATAATTCATATTTTATCTTATTGCTATAGAATGGATTTAGCTATAATAACCACCCATAAATTTCTGGTATGATTCTAGGTATACAAGGCAATTTAATTCAGTTTAGCTTAGCAAATTATAATCATTGTGCATAGTTAATGACAAGAAAAATAAAAAGACTTTTTCAAGTAAAATTCCTTCCACATAAGTAAATCACTTGAAATAATAGACATGAAGGATCACAACAACAAAATACAAAAAAAAAAATGTTTATACAAATGATCTCATTTATTCCTAAGAAAAACGCTGGCTCACTATCATGATCCTCATGTATAAATGAGGAAAGTGAGACTCCAAATTATGAAGCCCCTTGCCCAGAGTTACTGAGTAACTTTAAGGCAGCTTCAAACCTAGACCTAGTGCTTGAATACACCTGCCCTTTCTTCTATACAAAAAAATTTCTCAATAAAGGGCAAATTGGAGAACTTTCTTGGAAGTAACCATTGAAGTACTATAGGGGGATTAGAGGGGAGTAAAGAACCTTCATGAACATGAAGTGGTCAAATTAAACCCGAGTATCAATTGTGTTGGGCAGGAGATTTCAATGCTTTCCACCTCAGATTCTGGAAAATTGTCTGGGTGGGAAGACAGAAAAGTAAGGCTGGCCAGAGGAAAGGATTCAGTAAAAGTTCTTTAAACTTTAACATGGTATCTGTGCAAAAAATCCTGCAAGAGATTATGTTTTAACCAATCAGTAAATTTTAATTGAAACTCAAGTTAAAGATGAGGATGCTGAAACAAACTATAATATCTGTAAATCCAATTAAAGTAGTTCTGCAGCTGGGAATAGGAGAATTTTGTAATATTCCAGGGAAAGTGTTTAGGTTAGCTGAAGTGAGGGTTATCTCCACAAGAACATGGGTTTTATTGGCAATGAAAGCAAGCCTCCTTCTGCTCTGCACTGCCAGTACTGAAGAGCAAAAGTAAGACTGTTTAGCAAACAGTACAAATTAGGGTGTTAGAAACATCTAATTATCACAACATAAACCAAAAAGGAATTCTGTATGTGAAACCAGAACAATCTGCTAAAATGAAGGGATAGGCTAGGGTGTGAACAAACTGGATAGGTATGAAAAAACATGATAATTGAATTGAGGATTGAAAATAGAAGATAAAATAATGCATAAAATTGAATTCATTAGTAGGGTAAAATACAAAACTGAAATATTTCACAGTAATTTAGAGTAAAAAACATAAAACACTGATGTAATAATTTAAAAATAATTAAAAACCCTATGAACTGGACATGAATATCTAACCTATTTTTCTCCAAAAATCCCAGGAATTCAGGACACAGAAAAGGAAATAAAATTTAAAATTTTTTAAATGTATTCAAGAGTGCTGTATTTTCAGTTAGAAAAATTCATGAAGTATGAGAAAAATTATTTGTAAGAGAAACAATTCTGAAACATATTTCAAAGACATTCTGAAATATAGGGATAAAGAAAGTCTTCTGACTGGCTGACAAAACAGGTAATCTATAAATGAAAAAACTTGGTTTCATCATCCATGGACAATGAAACAGAATATGCACCTCTCTGAGCAAACTTCTATATCCAGCCATCTTATCTTTCATATATGAGGACAAAGAAAGAGATTCATCCAGATTCAAAGTCTCACCAGAAACCTTGTGAGCCTGCAGCTCAGGCCCATCATTGCATCCTTCCCTCCACCATTCCTCATCTGAATTCACCTCACCCCTAACGTTAGAACCTGAACACCCCTCCGAAACTCGTGAGACAGAGGAGAGAACTAGGCACGTAGTACCTGTCCTCTCTTGTCAAAGGGAAGCCTGGCCTTTGGTAAGCTTAGTCAAAGGCAAGGGGAACCCAGCCTGCTTAGAAAGTGCTGCATGAGTTCATTCTGCAAACTTTGGGCATTTCTTAGCATATTCCTCTTAAGCAGAATTACATTTGTGCTTATGGCATTGATGTGAGACACTAGGCTAGAAAAATTTGGATATCAAATACATCTGCTCTCAAAGGAAATGCCAACACTGTATGATTTGAGGTATATATTGAAAAACAACCCTGTCCCAGAACGTTTCTTCCACTGCCTCTCAGTCTTTGAATTTCTGCCATCAAGGGGCATATCTTTGGCTCTCAGGAGTGATAAACTTAACACTATTATCAATCACTGTTTTAGCTGAATTAACACCTGAGAGAGGGAAACAAAAATGAAAAAAGGAAACAAAAAGTTTCCTTTTTGTGTATTCTAAAGATAAGTGTCTCCATGACTTTCCCTCTAATGGTGTTGAGACAAACAGCTCCTTGGGAGAGGACATTTGTCTTCTCAGGTCTCCTGCAAGGGATGGAGCTTCTAAGAGGTCTGCAGAGCCAACCTTGAGAAATGTCCTATATGGCTGTGGTTTCCCTGCCTAAGAAAAACTGAGGATGAGAAGGATCTGAGCATGCAATGTATATGGAGGAGAGAGAAAAGGCTCTTCTAAACACACTGAATGCCTCATTGACACCACTACCATCTTTCTATAAACTTAGACAAAGAATGGCAATTATAAGCATGTCCGCTGATGTATGTCCTGCTCATGCCCATAGCAGACATTGCTAATCAATTACTACACTCCTTTCTAGTGAGCACAGATAAGACTTCAGATTCCTTCTCAGTTCTGCATTCCAGGCAGTCACTACCAGTCAGTTGGAACTGACATTCAAACGTAATTTATTTCCAGTCTTGGCCTTCAAGGCCATATACCCTATAAGTCTACAAGGTTTGTCGACATATTTGGATACTTTAATATCATATGCATGGATGGAAAGCTTTATTTTAAAAGTTGGTGGCCGGGTGCAGTGGCTTACACCTATAATTCTAGCACTGTAGGAGGCTGAAGTGAGTGGATCACTTGAGGTCAGGAGTTTGAGACCAAATTGGCCAACATGGTGAAACCCTGTCTCTACTAAAAAAACAAAAAACAAAAAACAAAAATTTGCCAGGTGTGGTGGCACATGCTTGTAATCACAGCACAGCTTCTTGGGATGCTGAGGCAGGAGAATCACTTGAACTTGAAAGGTGGAGGTAGCTGTGAGCTGAGATCACACCACTGCCCTCCAGCCTGGGTGACACAGTGAGAGTCTAAAAAAAAAAAAAAAAAAAAAAAAAATTGGGAAAAAAAAAAAAAAATTGAGAATCTGTTTCAAATTAAAAAAAAAAAAGTAAAGTGTAATTTTTAAGAAATTTGTATGTTGTTTTTCAGGGTTTTCAATAACAACTTGCAGAAACCAGATTTTTAAACTTTTTCAGAATGAGGTAGCCACAAAACCGAAATCTCCTTGCTGCAGGTTTTCCCCATAAGTAAAGGTCTCACAGAAAATCACACATTCAAATATGTCATCAATGTAATATGTAATAAGCCTCAATAAAATGTTCATCTATCCATACAGAATACTGTTGCCTAATAAGGTCTTTTACTAAGTAATTATAACGACACAATTTTATCAGTAAAGGTTAAGTATCTTTATCTGAGCAGAATCCGATGAAATTAGTCCTGATGTAATAAGTACCATTTGTCACTATTAGAGCTGGAGGGGTTGACAGGCTTGGATGTCTCCCTGGTAACCCGAGTGTTCCATTTCTTTTTTCTGTAACCTTAGACACTAACAAGGCATAAAAGTCCAGAGGGCATAGAAGGTATTGCCTGGGTAATTTATTTACCCTTTCCTGACTTTGCCAGGTAGTGGCATACGTGAGAATCTAGAAGCATTTTAACAGCAAATAGATGTTTACTCCCAAAATTTTGAGTCTTGCTGAACATTTTGAACAGAAATATTGTATTACTGTATACAGGTTTTCATTAACAAAGACAGCTACTAATTTTTAACTGATTCATTATCCAAAAGGAGAGAGAGAGAGAGAGGAGAGGAGAAAGAGGAGAGAGATTGACAAATTGCGACACCATTTACATCTATGTAAACATCCTGCGCATGCTCACCTCCCAAGGGTAAGGCAGGCACTGCGCATGCGGACAGCCCTAAGGGAAGAGTCGTGGGAATGCGGGGCAAGACACCTCACCTCCCAAGGGTAAGGCAGGCACTGCGCATGCGGACAGCTCTAAGGGAAGAGTCATGGGAATGCGGGGCAAGACACCTCACCTCCCAAGGGTAAGGCAGGCACTGCATGCGGACAGCCCTAAGGGAAGAGTCATGGGAATGCGGGGCAAGACACCGGAAGTGGGCCAGCCTATCAAGTCCTAGAATCAAGGTTAAACATCGCACTTGTCCTTCAAGTTGTCTGCTTGGGTCTCTTCCAAGCATACTTTTTCTTTCCTGTTCTAAAGCTGTCTAAAATAAACTTCCCCTCCTGCTCTGAAACTTGCCTCAGTCTCTTTTTCTGCCTTAAGGTCGAATTCTTTCTTCTGAAGAGAGAAGAATTGGTGTTGCCACAGACTCATATGGATTCGCGGCTGCCAGTAACTCAGATACCTTCCACCAGTGACACACGTGGGCCATGCTCAGTGATGTAATAAAATTAATTATTAATGGCATTTCACAGATGTTCCTGCTATCAGTCTTAATGGGCATAAATCCAAGAGTGGAGGCTGCGGGGGGGTGTGGGGAAGAGGGATATGCTGGATAAACATTTAGAGAAATACTACAAAAAAAATTTATATTTCCTCACTTTCCTATTGTCCTTTTATATATACATAGCTAATAGCAGTTTTCCACTTTAATAAATAAGCTAATATAAAAATGTGGTTTATTTCTAAAAATGGAAAGGTAAACATGGAATTGTCCGATTTTTAAATTTTGCATATGAACATCCAGATTTGGAACACTGTTAATTTGCAGATGCCCTAGCAGCATGACATATCTTTTAGATTTTTTTTCTAATTTAGAACTCATGTGTTGAATTGCGTTCCCCCAAAATTCATGGCAGAGTCCTAACCTGAAATATCTCAAAACATGGCTTTATTTGCAAATAAGGTCTTTATAGTGGCAATCAAATTTAAAGGAGGCCATTAGGATGGGTTCCAATCCAATATGAGTGGTGTCCTTATAAAATGGTGAAACATGGAGACAGACATTGACATCCACAGAGGGAAAATGAGGCAAAAACACTGAGAGAAGCTGGCCATGTTACTGGTATGATGTCTAGAACACAAACCAAGGAACAGCAAGAAATGCTGGCCAGTACCAGGTGCTGCAGGAGGTGGGCAGGGGCCTTTCCAGAACTGTCAGAGAGAACATATCCCTGCGGACCTGGATTTTGGAGTTGTAAGTTCCAGAACTGTGAGAGAATCAACTTCTGTTATGGTAAATTGTGTGAGCTCCCAGGAAGCTCACACAATTTGCTTCAGATTAAAGATAAAAAATCTATTCCCAGAATATAGTCAAAGATCCAGCAATGATATGCCTGTGGGCATGACATTCTCAAACAGATTATATTCTGGGAATAGCTTTCTTATCTTTAATCTAAATTCGTTGTGTGAGTTTCCTGGGAGTTCCATAAAAATTTATCACAACAGGCTGGGCACGGTGACTCACACCTGTAATCCCAGCATTTTGGGAGGCTAAAGTGGGCAGATCACTTGAGGTCAGAAGTTTGAGACCAGCCTGGCCAACATGGTGAAACCCTCCATCTTTACTAATAATATAAAAAATTAGCCAGGTGTGGTGGCAGGTGCCTGTAATCCCAGCTACGCTGGAAGCTGAGGCACAAGAATCCCTTGAACTCAGAAGGCAGAGGCTGCAGTGAGCCAAGATTCCACCATTGCACTCCAGCCTGGGAGACAAGACATCCCATCTCAAAGAACAAAAAATTATCACCACAGAAGTTTAATCTCTTACAGTTATGGAGGCTGCAACTCCAAAACAGAACCAAGGTTTGAGTTACTTAAAGTAATGCTGGGGTCAGAAAAGCTGATGATGTAGCTGCGATTAAAATTCTCTTCCCAGCAGGGCACAGTGGCTCACACCTCTAGTCCCAGCCCTTTGGGAGGCTGAGGTGGGTGGATCATCTGAGGTCAGGAGTTCAAGACCAACCTGCCAAAATGGTGAAACCCCCTCTCTACTAAAAATACAAAAATTAGCCAGGTGTGATGGAAGGTGCCTGTAATCCCAGGTACTCAGCAGGCTGAGACAGGAGACTCTCTTGAACCCAGGAGGTGGAGGTTGCAGTGAGCCAAGATCACATCACTGCACTCCAGCCTAGGCAACAAAGAACAAAACTCCATCTCAAAAAAAAAAAAAATCTCTTCACATGAATTTCTTATTCATTTTATAAACTTAAAAACAAAATGACAGCATTTTTTTGTTTTAATTCTAAAGAATATATTTACTTCCAATCTTATAGTTTCTAATCGACCTTCTGCAGATATAGACACAAACATGTACAAACACATGCATATGTAAAAAGATATACATGTTAAATACATATGTTATATGTAAATATGAATAAGCCATGTATAAATGGATATCTAAGTGTGTTTAACATCCTCCTGTAGAGGGGCAAAATAAAGGACAATGAAGCTAAACTTCTCAATAAATCTCACTTTGCTTGCTGGTCAATCGAGAGCTTCTCCAAATCTCATGTTTGATTTTTAAATTTGCACCTGTGAACACACATAGATTGAGGTCAGAGGGTGTGGCTGGCCCAGTACTCTCCATTGGTAGCACTGGAAGAAAAGACCAACTGTGGACTGTATCCTGCAAAGCCAGGTGCAACTGTCAGGGCTTATGCCCTGGGGCTAGCTGAGCAGGAGGCAGACTTCCTAAAATAGCCGGAGTGCAATCACAGTTACCAGAAGCTGCATAGGCAGGTCTACCTACAGCAGTCACGAACGTCACTTTACAGGATCCATGGACAGTTTGTTGGAAAACCTGTGCTCCTTCCTTTTCTCTCCATTCATCCTTTCATTGACCACTCAGTAATTTGGCGAGGTGGTCTGTGCGCATTTTCACGAGTGGACGTTGCATGCTTTGGGAACAGATCATGGCATCTCTGTGTCTACATCTCTGTGACTACTTTCAGAAATAGGAAATTTGTCATCTTGTTATACATTTTAAATCTTTAAAGATTCATAATATAAATAGCAATAATAAAGTTGTCAAAGGCCACATTTCACTATTTATTTTGTTTTTAAATGTCAGTGTCATAAAAGATAAGTGCTCCAGAGAGTACTGTGACATGAGAGATGAAGAAAAATATCAGCTGTGTGCCCAGAGGCACAACTCAAAGTGCTGGGGCCAAGGAAGATGCCCAGCAAGCTTTGCTATGTGTTTCCTAGGAGCACCAGCTAGTGATCACAGCAAACGTGACAATGGGAATGGTGTCATTTGGGCTGGGGGTTTGGAGCCCCACACACAGGACAATGTCCACAGTCATCCTCCTCAGTCAAACCCAAATTGTCATCTTGGCTCACATTTGCTCTTTCTTCATTAGTACTTGGCTAACACTTTGGGAAAACAAACAAACAAACAAACAAACAAAAAACAAACCTAGTGTACAAGAGTACTATCCCTATTTGTGGGAATACTTATGACAGGAGGTATAATAAGCAGGTCCCTAGATGTCAGCCCTGGGACCTGACGCTGTTAACCATCTTTGATATGAGAAGCCTGAGTGTTCCGATTCCAGGCTCACTAAGCAACGTGCTGGCCACAGGGTTCTCTGTGATGAGACTTGAAGATAGCGAGCAGGGCGCACAGGAGAGGGCCCATGTGGCCCAGCTGTATGGGTGCACTGGTCATGGACCTTTCTGTCCCAGCTGACCAGACCACTGTCATTGGAATGGGGCTGTCTGTCCCAGCTGATCACTGCCCTGGGCATGAACCCATGTGTCCCAGCCGACCACTGCCCTGGGCATGGGCCATTCATATACTGACAAACTCAATTATTAAATAGGTTAATGGGAGCTTTGTTACCATGAACCAGAATTACCAAACCTCTTCCAATCTGGGTCAGTATTAGGATCATTTTTCTGAGTCTAGAAGGCTAAGGTCAGACCTCAAGTAGAAGAGATTTGCCAAACATAATGCCCACTTGCAGTCAACAGTCAGAATCCCTGGACTTCCCTCTGTGAATTGAACCTCAGCTCCAATATTGCTGCCTACATAGCAGCACTCCAAGCAAAATCTCTACAGCACAGTAAACACAGGGAAAGAGTTACGGAGACAATAAACGGCCTCATCTGCTCTGTCCTTGGGAAAATGCTGCAGATTCTCACCCTGATGCATCAAACCAAACCAGACACAAACTAGGGAGGCTCCACTCACAGTTGCCTGCTGCAGGTTGCCTAGTGCTGCTATTTCTTCCGGTGAGCTCTGATTGGAGATGCCATCCAATTAAGGTTAGTTAAGTATTGTGTTCTGGGTGAATATCAACACTGAGGCAGAAAGCCCCAATTTTTAAAGGGAATTCCCCAAATGATATTGATTATCCTGCTGAATTTTGATTCTAAATTCTTCCAGCCCCTGATCCATTATACTTTGTGGCACATCGTCTCATCTTTGCTCCAAGAGAGCTCCATCTTGGTCTGTCCTCACAGTCCAGGTCCAGTCTGATCTACTATGAAGGGGAATCTGCCTTTAAGCTTCTGAAATTTAGGTTTGGCATGTTCAGCATCAAAGCTCATCTGTCTCAATCCCAGTATTTTACCTGAGATTACTTACTCTCCATTCTCCCAACAAAGGTGCTGGTCTTCAGATATATGAGCATGAGTGCAAATACTATTTTATTATCAATTGCTGAACTGCAGTTATGAGTCATTTAGAGTCTAAGACAAGTAAAAACTAAATGGGAAGGCAAAAATATCTCCAAACAGGATATGCAAATTTACGAATTCCCTCTAGAGCAAATATCCATATTTAGTGTTTTGAGGCTGTCTGTTTCAGCTGACCTCTGCCCTGGACATTATGTGTCCCAGCTGACTGCTGACATGATATCATGTCACTTCCTTTATCATACAGTGACCTAATACACACAAACACACACAAATACACACACACACACACACAATTACATGTGACTCCTTTCATGTAGGAAAAATAAAATATAATAAAAGTTGCATTAGTGTATGAAAACTTTGCATTTTAGGTACTTTTTCAAGCATCACTGTTAACCTCTCGCAGCATGGTACTTTTGACAGCCCCCACATGGCTACTGAGTGCATACTGTTAGGAGGCTCTGGGCTTGCTAGGCAGGGGAGATCAACTGGCAACAAGACAAAATGTTTGCTCTCACATGGTGCTTAAAATTGTATCCAAATTTTCGATGTTATTACATGGCACCAATGAAATATAACAGAATTATGTTCTTCATTGTAAACACAACTGCAGATTTGCAATCTTTTGCAAAATGTCTTTTGTAAAATGTAATTTTAAATGTTACGTTTATGGACTTTAGAGAGGCAGTGTTACATCAAGTTTTAAAGTGTGAACTGTGGACCCAGATGGCCTGGGCTCCCATCTCAGGGTTACCGCTTGCAGTTTAGAAAGTGCAGTTTAGGAAGTTGTTAAAGGCTCTTGTACTTCAAGTCTTTATAATGTCAATGAGAGAATTAAGTGAGTTAATACAATAAAAACCCAGCACCTGGCTAACTGCCTGGCACACAGTAAGTGCTCAATAAATGCTAGCTACTATTAAGTACTCCAGAATATTACTTACTTGGTAAACAATTTCTGGATTTTTTTCTATTCTGGGCACTGTTCCAGATGGTGAGATGCAAAATGTAATAAAACGTGACCTCTGTCCTTAATGCAATCTCAGGCCATAGGAATGAAAGTTACTAATATCGGTCGGTGGATCCAAGATGGCCGTTTAGGAACAGCTCAGGATTGCAGCTCCCAGTGAAAGCGCAGAGGGTGAGTGGACGCCGTGTTTTTATTGCCCACAGACTAGGAAATTCCCGGGCAGAGGTGATCCATGGTCACCAGCGCGGCTGTTTCGGCCAGTGCCGCGGCTTTGCCCCGCGCGGCTGCTTTGCCCCGTGCGGCTGCTTTGACGGCGCCCC
>NW_016108455.1:0-4231 GCF_001604975.1 Cebus imitator
ATTACAAAGATTAATACTACAGCTATTAAGAAACCTTGGAGATTCTTAAATGTGGTCTGTAATCTAAACTTATACTTTAAATTCCCAAATAAATGTAGGTACATTTTCCAAATTATGTATAATAAAACAAATTTGTCTTGTAATCATGAAAAAAAAGTTACAAAGCCTTCTTAAAAGCATTATTTATATACAGTCTTTTCTTGAAGAGAATTGTTTATAGCACCTGCACATGTACCAAAATTGATAGGTACTTGAGTTCCATAGTCAGTCCTGCAGAACCCATATGAATGACAAATGGGTCCTCCATATATGTGGATTTCGCATCCACAAATACTGTATTTTTCAACTCATGTTTGGTTGAAAACAATCCACATATAAGTGGACCTGTGCAGTTGAAACCCATGTTGTTCAAAGGTCAACTGTGTGTGTCTGCATGTATGCATTTAGAGAAAGAGATTATCTTTACCTTCCTTGTAAAGGAATTGCTCTTTTATCAAACTTGTTAAGCTGATATCTTTCAGTATCAGTTTTTCAATTAGTATTTGTCTGAAGCTTTTCATTTTTATCAAAACGTGTAAGGAAATTTAACAAAATGAGAAAGTTTTCAGTATTCTGAGTTCCAGAACTGCATTACTCCAGTGGTCAGTTTTAGAGTAGGTGTGATGTGGTGCTGAGAAGAATGTATATTCTATGGATTTGGGGTGGAGAGTTCTGTAAATGTCTATTAGGTTTGCTTGGTCCAGAGCTAAGTTCAAGTCCTGGATATCCTTGTTGATTTTCTGTCTTGTTGATCTGTCTAATATTGACAGTGGAGTGTTAAAGTCTCCCACTATTATTGTGTGGGAGTCTGTCTCTTTGTAGGTCATTCGGAACTTGCCTTATGTATCTGGGTGCTCCTGTATTGGGTGCATATATATTTAGGATCATTAGCTATTCTTGTTGCATTGATCCTTTTAGCGTTATGTAATGTCCTTCTTTGTCTCTTTTGATCTTTCTTGCTTTAAACTCTATTTTATCAGAGATGAGAATTGCAACTCCTGCTTTTTTTTCTTTGCTCTCCATTTGCTTGGTAAATCTTCCTCCATCCCTTTATTTTGAGCCTTTGTGTATCCTTGCATGTGAGATAGGTTTCCTGGATACAACACACTGGTGGGTTTTGGTTTTTTTATCCAATTTGCCGGTCTGTGTCTTTTGATTGAGGCATTTAGTCCATTTACATTTAGGGTTAATGTTGATATGTGTGAATTTGATACTGCCATTTAATGTTAGCTGGCTGTTTTGCCCATTAGTTGATGCAGATTCTTCATTATGTTGATGCTCTTTACCATTTGGTATGTTTTTGGAGTGGCTGTTACTGGTTGTTCCTTTCTATGTGTAATGCTTCTTTCAGGAGCTCTTGTAGAGCAGGCCTGGTGGTGATGAAATCTCTAAGTACTTGCTTGTTCACAAAGAATTTTATTTTTCCTTCACTTATGAAGCTTAGTTTGGCTGGATAGGAGATTCTGGGTTGAAAGTTCTTTTCTTTAAGGATGTTGAATATTGGCCCCCACTCTCTTCTGGCTTGTAGGGTTTCTGCTGAGAGATCTGTTGTGAGTCTGATGGGCTTCCCTTTGTGGGTAACCTGACCTTTCTCTCTAGCTGCCCTTAACGTTTTCTCCTCCATTTCAACCCTGGTGAATCTGACGATTATGTGCCTTGGGGTTGCTCTTCTTGGGGAATATCTTTGTGGGGTTCTCTGTGTTTCCTGGACTTGAATATTTGCCTGCCTTGCTAGGTTGGGGAAGTTTTCCTGGATAATAACCTGAAGAGTGTTTTCCAGCATGGATTCATTCTCTTCACATTCACGTACACCTATCAAATGTAGATTAGGTCATTTCACATAGTCCCATATTTCTTGGAGACATTGTTCATTCCTTTTTACCCTTTTTTCTCTAATCTTGCCTTCTCATTTTATTTCATTGAGTTGATCTTTGACCTCTGATATCCTTTCTTCTNGTTTTCCTTCTGACAGTCTGGCCCCTCTGCTGTAGGTATGCTGAGGTTCACTCCAGGCCCTGCTTGCCTGGGGTTCACCTGCAGCAGCTGTTGAACATCAAGGATTGTTACCAGTTTTCTTCTTCTGCTATCTTTGTCCCAGACGGATACCTGCCTAGTGTCAATCTGATCTCTCTTTTGTGAGGTGTCTTTTTGGATATATAGGGGTCAGGGAGCTGCTTGAGGAGACGGTCTTTTCTTTATAGGACCTCAAATGGTGAGTTGTGAGCTCTGTTGTTGTTCATTCAGAGCTGCTGGGCAGGTACTTTAAGTCTGCTGCAGCAGAACTCATAAACTGCTTTTTGTTCCCAGGTGCTCTGTCCCAGGGATTTAGGGCTTTATTTATGAGTTTCCGTTATGCTGCCGCCTTCTTTTTTTTTTTCCTTCAGACCTGTGCAGCCCAGCAAGGAGGCCGCCTAGTCACTCTCGGCCTATGGCAGCTTTGCTGAGCTGCTGTGGGCTGCGCCCCGCTGCCGAGTGAACTTTCCTGCAGTCTTGATTATATGGGTGTAGTTAGAACTGCTTTGGCGATGGTGGCCCGACTCTCTTGGGGCGGAGTCTCTGCTGTGGAGGGTTGCCTTGGCAACGGTGGGCTACCTCAGCAATGGCGGGTTGCCTTGGCAACGGCGGGCTCCCTGGTAATGGCGGACGTCCCTCCCCCACAGAGCTGGACCGTCCTGGGTTCAGCTGCTCTTGCTGTGAAACTCTCAATCCAGAGTTTCTGGTTGCTGTTCTTTTGTGGGGGTGGGGCCAGCTGAGCCTGATCGCCTGGCTCCCAGCCTCAGAGCCTTTTTTAAGTTGGTGTTCCAGTCGCCTGTTGAAGAGGCGCCAGGGTCTGTTTGTTTTCCCCTGCGGCCACTCAATGCGCTGGCTTAAACAGAGGCACTGAGGTTTGTGGCGCTTTTTTTTCTTTTTGCCCTGGAATCTACTGTCCTGGTTCTCTGCTCAGTCCCCTTTTTGACCCAGCGTATGGGTGACTTCCCGTGGCTCCAATCGCCAGCCAAAAGGGCCCCCGGACCGGTGTATTTTGTACAGAGAACCGCGGCTCCGGGGCGCCGACAAAGCAGCCGGGTGGGGCAAAGCAGCGGCGCTGGCCGGCACGGCCGCGCTAGCCAAAACAGCCGCGCTGGCCGAAACAGCCGTGCTGGTGACCGTGGAGCACCTCTGCCCGGGAATTTCCTAGTCTGTGGGCAATAAAAACGCGGCATCCACTCACCCTCTGCGCTTTCACTGGGAGCTGCAATCCTGAGCTGTTCCTACACGGCCATCTTGGATCTCCTCCCACTGCTATTTCTTTTATGCCTGTATATGGCTGGAAATATTTGTTTCCAGATTCTCCAAAGAAAGGATTTCTGAATGCTGCACACACACATCAGTTTAACTCTGTAAGTTGTTTGTACAGCTTGACAACCATTCTGCTAGATACCTGCGTTTTTGTTTTAGATAAAGATATTTCTCATTACAGCCTATACTCCCATTCACTCTGGAATATCCAAATGCAGCTATTAGAAGGAACTTGGTTCTAACTCGCTGAATCTAAACATAGATGCAACTTCCTAAGTTGAACGAACACAAAGCAGAGCAGTTTGAAATAGACGTTTCTCCTGTCTGTTCAACGCCATCTTACTGGTAGTTTTTATATGCCTGTATATGGCTGGAAATATCTGTTTCCAGATTCTCCAAAGAAAGGATTACTGAACTGCTGCACACACACATCAGTTTAACTCTGTAAATTGATTGTACAGCTTGACAACTATTATGCTAGATAGCTGCGTTTTCGTTTTAGAGCAAGATATTTCTCATTACAGCCTATACTCCCATTCCCTCTGGACTATCAAAACGCAGCTTTTAGAAGAAACATGTTTCTAACTCGCTGAATATAAACATAGATGCAATTTCCTGAGGTGAATGAAGACAAAGTAGAGCAGTTTGAAATAGCCGATTCTCCTGTGTTTTAAAAGCAGTCTTACTGGTAGTTCTTATATGCCTGTATATGGCTGGAAATATCTGTTTCCAGATTCTCCAAAGAAAGGATTTATGAACTGCTGCACACAAACATCAGTTTAACTCTGTATGTTGATTGTACAGGTTGACAACCATTCTGCTAGACAGCTGCGTTTTTGTTTTAGAGAAAGATATTTCCCATTACAGCCTATACTCCCATTCACTCTGGAATATCCAAATGGAGCTTTTAGAA
>NW_016108455.1:4266-42118 GCF_001604975.1 Cebus imitator
CTTGTTTCTAACTGGCTGAATCTAAACATAGATGCAACTTCCTTAGCTGAACGAAGACAAAGCAGAGCAGTTTGAAATAGACGTTTCTATAGTGTTTTAAACACAGTCTTACTGGTAGTTCTCATATGCCTGTATATGGCTGGAAATATCTGTTTCCAGTTTCTCCAAAGAAAGGATTTCTGAACTGCTGCACACACACATCAGTTCAACTCTGTAAGTTGATTGTACAGCTTGAAAACGATTCTGCTAGATAGCTGCGTTTTCGTTTTAGAGCAAGATATTTCTCATTATAGCCTATACTCCCATTCACATTGGAATATCCAAACGCAGATTTTAGAAGAAACTTGTTTCTAAATCGATGAATATAAACATAGTTGCTGCTTCCTAAGGTGAAGGAAGACAAAGCAGAACAGTTTGAAATAGACGTTTCTCCTGTGTTTTAAACGCAATCTTACTGGTAGTTCTTATAAGCATGTATATGGCAGGAAATATCTGTTTCCAGATTCTCTAAAGAAAAGTTTTCTGAACTGCGGCACACACACATCAGTTTAACTCTGTGAGTTGATTGTACAGCTTGACAACCTTTCTGCAAAAAAGCAGCGTTTTTGTTTTAGAGCATGGTATTTCTCATTACAGCATATTCTCATTTCTGGAATATGCAAACGTAGCTTTTAGCAGAAACTTGTTTCTAACTCGCTGAGTCTAAATATAGATGCAACTTCCTAAGTTGAAGGAAGACAAAGCAGAGCAGTTTGAAATAGATGTTTCTCCTGTGATTTAAACGCAGGTTTACTGCTACTACTTATATGCCAGTATGTGGCTGGAAATACCTCTTTCCAGATTCTCCAATGAAAGGATTTCTGAACTGCTGCACACACACATCAGTTTAACTCTGTAAGTTGATTGTTCAGCTTGACAACCATTCTGCTAGATAGCTGCTTTTTTGTTTCAGAACAAGATATTTCTCATTACAGCCTATACTCCCATTTACTCTGGAATATCCTAACGGAGCATTTAGAAGAAACTTTTTTCTAACTCGCTCAATCTAAACATAGATGCAACTGCCTAAGATGAATGAAGAAAAGCAGAGCAGTTTGAAATACGCGTTTCTCCTGTAGTTTCCATGCAGTCTTAGTGGTAGTTCTTATATGCTTGTATATGGCTTTAAATATCTGTTTCCATATTCTCCAAAGAAAGGATTTCTGAACTGCTGCAGAAACACGTCAGTTTAACTCTGTAAGTTGATTGCACAGATTGACAACCATTCTGCTAGATAGCTGCGTTCTTGTTTTGGAGCAAGATATTTCTCTTTACAGCCTATACTCCCATTAACTCTGGAATATCCAAACGAAGGTTTTAGAAGAAACTTGTTTTATACTCGCTGAATCTAAACATAGATGCAATTTCCTAAGGTGAACGAAGACAAAGCAGAGCAGTTTGAAATAGACTTTTCTCCTGTGTTTTAAACGCAGTATTACTGGTAGTTCTTATATGAATGTACGTGGCTGGAAATATCTTTTTCCACATTCTCCAAAGAAAGGTTTTCTGAACAGCTACACACACACATCAGTTTAACTGTGTAAGTTGTTTGTACAGCTTCACAACCATTTTGCTACATAGCTGCGTTTTTGTTTTAGATCAAGATATTTCTCATTACAGCCTATACTCCCATTCACTCTGGAATACAAAAACGCAGCTTTTAGTAGAAACTTGTTTCTACCTCGATGAATCTAAACATAGATGCAACTTCCTAAGGTGAATGAACACAAGGCAGAGCAGTTTGAAATAGACGTTTCTCCTGTGTGTTCAACGCAGTCTTACTGGTAGTTTTTATATGCCTGTATTTGGTTGGAAATATCTGTTTCCAGATTCTCCAAAAGGAAGGATTTCTGAACTGCTGCACAGACACGTGAGTTTAGCTCTGTAAGTTGATTGTACAGCTTGACAACCATTCTGCTAGATAGCTGCGTTTTTGTTTTAGAGCAAGATATTTTTCATTACAGCCTATACTCCCATTCACGCTGTAATATCCAAACGCAGCTTTTAGAAGAAACCTGTTTCTAACTTGCTGAATCCAAACATAGATGCAACTTCCTAAGGTCAACAAACACAAAGCAGAGCAGTTTGAAATAGACCTGTCTCCTGTGTTTTAAACGCCATCTTACTAGTAGTTCTTATATGCATGTATGTTACTGGAAATATCTGTTTCCAGATTCTCCAAAGAAAGTATTTCTGAACTACTTCACAAACACATGAGTTTAACTCTGTACGTTGATTATACAGCTTTACAACCATTCTGATAGATAGCTGCGTTTTTGTTTCAGAGCAAGATATTTCTCATTACAACCTATACTCCGTTTCCCTCTGGAATATCCAAACGCAGATTTTATAAGAAACGTGTTTGTAACTTCATGAATCTAAACATAGATACAACTTCCTAAGGTGAATGAACACAAAGCAGAGCAGTTTGAAATAGACGTTTTTCCTGTGTTTTCAATGCAGTCTTACCGGTAGTTCTTATATACCTTTATGTGGCGGGAAATACCTGTTTCCAGATTCTACAAAGAAAGGATTTCTGAACTGCTGCACACACACGTCAGTTTAACTCTGTAAGTTGATTGCACAGCCTGACAACCATTCTGCTGGATAGCTGCGTTTTTGTTTTAGAGCAAGATATTTCTCATCACACCCTATAATCTCATTCACTCTGGAATATCCAAACGCAGCTTTTAAAAGAAACCTGCTTCTATCTCATTGAATTTAAACATAGATGCATCTTCTTAAGGTGAACGAAGACAAAGCAGTGCAGTTTGAAACAGAGGGTTCTACTGTGTCTTAAACGCAGTCTTACTGGTATTTCTTATATGCCTGTATATGCCAGGAAATATCTTTCTCCAGATTGTCCAAAGAAAGGATTTCTTTACTGCTGTGCACACACATCAGCTTACTTCTGGAAGTTGATTGCACAGCTTCACAATCATTCTGCTAGATAGCTGCTTTTTTGTTTCAGAGCAAGATATTTCTCATTACAGTCTATATTCCCATTCTCTCTGGAATATCCTAACTTAGCTCTTAGAAAAAACTTGTTTCTAACTCGCTGAATCTAAACATAGATGCAACTTCCTAAGGTTAAAGAAGACAAAGCAGAACAGTTTGAAATAGTCGTTTCTCCTGTGTTTTCAACGCAATCTTACTTGTAGTTCATATATGCCTGAATATGGCTGGAAATATCTGTTTCCAGATTATCCAAAGAAAGGATTTCTGAACTGCTGCACACTCACATCAGGTTAACTCTGTAAGTTGAGTGTACAGCTTGACAACCATTCTGCTAGATAGCTGCGTTTTTCTTTTAGAGCAAGATATTTCTCATTATGGCCTATACTCACATTCACTCTGAAATATGCAAACGCAGCTTTTAGAAGAAACTTGTTTCTAACTCGCTGAATCTAAACATAAATGCAACTTCCTAAGGTGAAAGAAGATAAAGCATCGCAGTTTGAAATCGATATTTCTCCTGTGTTTTAAACGCAGTCTTACTGCTAGTTCTTAAATGCCTGTATATGGCTGGAAATATCTGTTTCCAGATTCTCCAAAGAAAGGATTTCTGAACTGCTGTACACAGACATCAGTTTAACTCTGTAAGTTGATTATACAGCTTGACAACCATTCTACTACATAGCAGCGTTTTTGTTTTAGAGCCAGATGTTTCTCATTACAGTCTATACTCCCATTCATTCTGGAATATGCAAACGCAGCTTTTAGAAGAAACATGTTTCTTTATTTTTTTTTCCCCATTTATTGATTTTATTGCATTTTAGGTTTGGCGGTACAAGTGAAGAACATGCAACATTGTTGCATAGGAACACAAGTGGCACTGTGATCTGCTGCCTTCCTCCCCAAAACGTACATCTGGCATTTCTCCCCCTGCTATCCCACCCCAGCTTCCCACAATCCCTCCCCTATTTCTCCTCAACTGATCCCAGTGTGTTGTTTCTAACTCGCTAAATCTCAACATAGATGCAACTTCCTAATGTGAACCAACACAAAGCAGAGCAGTTTGAAATAGACGTTTCTCCTTTGTTTTACACGCAGTCTTACTGGTAGTTCTTATATGCCTCTATATGGCTGGGAAAATCTGCTTCCAGATACTACAAAGAAAGGATTTCTGAACTGCTGCACACACACATCAGTTTAACTCTGTAAGTTGATTGTACAGCTTGACAACCATTCTGCTAGATAGCTGTGTTTTTGTTATGGAGCAAGATATTTCTCATTACACACTATACTCCCATTCACTCTGGAATATCCTAACGGAGCATTTAGAAGAAACTTGTTTCTAACTCGCTCAATCTAAACATAGATGCAACTGCCTAAGGTGAACGAAGAAAAGCAGAGCAGTTTGAAATACACGTTTCTCCTGTGGTTTCAATGCAGTCTTAGTGATAGTTCTTATATGCCTGTATATGGCTTAAAATATCATGATTCCATATTCTCAAAAGAAAGGATTTCTGAACTCCTGCAGAAACAGGTCAGTTTAACTCTGTATGTTGATTGTACAGATTGACAACCATTCTGCTAAATAGCTGCGTTTTTGTTTTGGAGCAAGATATTTCTCATTACTTCCTTTAGTCTCAGTTATTCTGGAATATCCAAAAGCAGCTTTTAGAAGAAACGTGTTTCTAACTCGCTGATTCTAAACATAGATGCAACTTCCTAAGATGAACGAAGACAAAGCACAGCAGTTTGAAATAGACGTTTCTCCTGTGTTTCAAACACAGTCTTACTGGTAGTTCTTATATGCCTCTATATGGCTGGAAATATCTGTTTCCAGGTTCTCCAAAGAAAGGATTCCTGAACAGCTGCACACACACATCTGTTTGACTCTGCAAGCTGTTTATACAGCTTGTCAACCATTCTACTAGATAGCTGCGTTTTCGCTTTAGAGCAAGATATTTCTCATTACAGACTATACTCCCATTCACTCTGGAATATCCAAACGCAGCTTTTAGAAGAAACTTGTTTCTAACTCGCTCAATGTAAACATAGATGCAACTTCCTAAGGTGAACGAAGACAAAGCAGAGCAGTTTGATAGACGTTTCTCCTGTGATTTAAACGCAGCCCTACTGCTAGTTCTTATATGCCTGCATATGGCTGGAATATCTGATGCCAGATTCTCCAAAGAAAGGATTTCTGAACTGCTGCAGACAGACGTCAGTTTAAATCTGTAAGTTGATTTTACAGCTTGACAACCATTCTGCTAGAAGGCAGTGGTTTTTTTAGAGCAAGATATTTCTCATTACACTCTATACTCCCATTCACTCTGGAATATCCAAACGCAGCTTTTAGAAGAAGCTTGTTTCTAACTCACTGCATCTAAACATAGATGCAACTTCCTAAGGTGAACGAAGACCAAGCCAAGTAGTTTGAAATAGACGTTTCTCCTGTGTTTTAAACGCAGTCTTTCTGGTAGTTATTATATGCCTGTATATGGCTGGAAATATCTGTTTCCAGATTCTCCAAAGAAAGGATTTCTGAACTGCTGCACACACACACATCAGTTTAACACTGTAAGTTGATTGTACAGCTTGACAACCATTCTACTAGATAGCTTCGTTTTTGTTTTAGAGCAAGTTATTTCTCATTGCAGCCCAGTCTCCCATTCACTCTGGAGTATCCAAACGCAGCATTTAGAAGAAACTTGTTTCTAACTCACCGAATCTAAACATAGATGCAACTTCCTAAGGTGAACGAAGACAAAGCAGAGCAGTTTGAAACAGACGTTTCTCCTGTGTTTTAAACGCAGTCTTTCTGGTAGTTATTATATGCCTGTATATGGCTGGAAATATCTGCTTCCAGATTTTCAAAAGAAAGGATTTCTGAACTTCTGCACACACACATCAGTTTAATTCTGTAAGTTAATTGTACAGCTTGACAACCATTCTGCTAGATAGCTGCATTTTTCTTTAGAGCAAGATATTTCTCATTATGGCCTATACTCCCATTCACTCTGGAATATGCAAACTGAGCTTTTAGAAGAAACTTGTTTCTAACTCGCTGAGTCTAAATATAGATGCAACTTCCTAAAGTGAACGAAGACAAAGCATAGCAGTTTGAAATAGACGTTTCTCCTGTGTTTTAAATGCAGTCTGACTGGTAGTTCTTATATGCCTCTAAATGGCTGGAAATATCTGGTTCCAGATTCTCCAAAGAAAGGATTTCTGAACTGCTGCACACACACATTAGTTCAACTGTGCAAGTTGATTTCACAGCGTGACAACCATTCTGCTAGATAGCAACGTTTTTGTTTTAGAGCAAGATATTTCTCATTACAGCCTATAAACACATTCACTCTGGAATATCCAAACGCAGCTTTTAGAAGAAACTTGGTTCTAACTCGTTGAATCTGAACATAGATGCAACTTCCTAAGTTGAACGAAGACAAAGCAGAGCAGTTTGAAATAGATCTTTCTCCTGTGTTTTAAACGCAGTCTTACTGGTAGTTCTTATATGACTTTATGGCTGGAAACATCTGTTTCCAGATTCTCTAAAGAAAGTATTTCTGAAATGCTGCACACACACATCATTTTATCTTTGTTAGTTGATTGAACAGCTTGACAACTATTCTTCTAGATAGCTGCGTTATTGTTTTAGAGCAAGATACTTCTCATTACACTCTATACTCCCATTCACTCTGGAATATCCCAACGCAGCTTTTAGAAGAAACATGTTTTTAACTCGATGAGGCTAAATATAGATGCAACTTCCTAAAGTGAAAGAAGACAAAGCAGAGCAATTTGAAATACATGTTTCTCCTCTGTTTTAAACGCTCTCTTACTGCTAGTTCCTATATGCCTGTATATAGCTGGAAATGTATGTTTCCAGATAATCCAAAGACAGGATTTCTGAACTGCTGCACACACACATCAGTTTAACTCTCTATGTTGAATGTGCAGCTTGACATCCTTTGTACTAGATAACAGGAAATTCATTTTAGAGCAAGATATTGCTCATTACATCCTATAATAAAATTCACTCTGGAATATCCAAACGCAGCTTTTAGAAGAAACGTGTTTCTAACTCGTTGAATCTAAACATAGATGCAACTTCCTAAGGTGAACGAACACAAAGCAGAGCAGTTAGAAAAAGACTTTTCTCCTGTGTTTCAAACACAGTCTTACTGCTAGTTCTTATATGCCAGCATATGGCTGGAAATATCTGTTTCCAGATACTCCAAAGAAAGGATTTCTGAACTGCTGCACAGACACATCAGTTTAACTCTCTAAGTTGATTGTACAGATTCAGAAGCATTCTGCTAGGTAGCTGCGTTTTTGTTTTAGAACAAGATATTTCTCATTACAGCCTATACTCCCATGCACTCTGGAATATCCAAACGCAGCTTTTAGAAGAAACATGTTTCTAACTCGCTGAATCTAAACATACATGCAACTTCCTAAGATGAAACAAACAAAGCAGAGCAGTTTGAAATAGACGTTTCTCCTGCGTTTTAAATGCACTCTTACTGCTAGTTCATATTTACCTGTATGTGGCTGAAATACTTGATTCCAGATTCTCCAAAGAAATAATTTATGAACTGCTACACACAAACATTGGTTTAACTCTGTAAATTGATTCTGCAGCTTGACAACCATTCTACTAGATAGTTGTGATTTTGTTTTAGAGCAAGATATTTCTCGTTACAATCTATACTCCCAATCACTCTGGAATATCCAAAGGCAGCTTTTAGAAGAAATTTGTTTCTAAGTCGCTGAATCTAAACATAGATGCAACTTCCTAAGGTGAATGAAGACAAAGCAGAGCAGTTTGATATAGAGGTTTCTCCTGTGTTTTTCATGCACTCTTACTGCTAGTTGTTATATCCCTGTATATAGCTGGAAATATGTGTTTCCAGGTTCTCCAAAGACAGGATTTCTTAACTGCTGCACACACATCAGTTTAACTCTGTAAGTTGATTGTACAGCTTGACAACCTTTCTGCTAGATAGCTGCGTTTTTGTTTTAGAGCAAGATATTTCTCATTACATCCTATAATCCCATTCACTGTGGAATATCCAATCACAGATTTTAGAAGAAACTTGTTTCTAACTCGCTGAATCTAAACATAGATGCAACTTCCTAAGGTAAACGAAGACAAAGCAGAGCAGTTTGAAATAGACATCGCCCCTGTGCTTTAAACGCAGTCTTACTGGTAGTTCTTATATGCCTGTATATGGCTGGAAATATCTGTTTCCAGATTCTCCAAAGAAAGGATTTCTCAACAGCTGGACACACACATCAGTTTAACTCTGTACGTTGCTTGCAGGGCTTGACAACCATTCTGCTGGATAGCTGCCATTCTGTTTTAGAACAAGATACTTCTCCTAAACAGCCTATAATCCCATTCACTCTGGATTATCCAAACGCGGCTTTTAGAAGAAACGTGTTTTTACTCGCTGAACCTAAACACAGATGCAACATCCTAACGTGAAGGAACACAGACCACAGTAGTTTGAAATAGACCTTTCTCCTGTGTTTCAAACCCAGTGTTACTGGTCGTTCTCATATGCCAGTATATGGCTGGAAATATCTGTTTCCAGATTCCCCATAGAAAGTATTTCAGAAGTGCTACACCCACACATCAGTTTAACTCTGTAAGTTGATTGTAGAGCTTGACAACCATTCAGCTAGATAGCTGCGTTTTTATTTTAGAAGAAATTTCTCATTACATCCCATACTCCCATTCATTCTGGAATATCCAAACGCAGTTTTTACAAGAAACTTGTCTCTAACTCGCTAAATCTAAACATACATGCAACTTCCTAAGGTGAATGAAGTCAAAGCAGAGGAGTTTGAAATAGACATTTCTCTTGTGTTTTAAATGCAGTCTTAGTGGTAGTTCTTACATGCCTGTGTATGGCTAGAAATATCTGTTTCCAGATTCTGCAAAGAAAGGATTTCTGAACTGCTGCACAGACACATCAGCTTACCTCAGTAATTTGATTGTACAGCTTGACAACCATTCTGCTAGATAGCTTCGTTCTTGATTTAGAGCAAGATATTTCTCAATACAGCCTATACTCCCATTTCCTCTGGAATATCCAAACGCAGCTTTTAGAAGAAACTTGTCTCAAACTCGCTGAATCTAAACATAGATGCAACTTCCTAAGGTGAACGAAGACAAAGCAGAGCAGTTTGAAATAGACGTTTCTCCTGTGTTTTCAACGCAGTCTTACTGGTAGTTCTCACATGCCTGTATAAGGTTGGAAATATCTTTTTCCAGATTCTCCAAAGAAAGGATTTCTGAACTGGTGCACAGACACATCAGTTTAACTCTGTAAGTTGATTGTACAGCTTGACAAACATTCTGCTAGATAGCTGCGTTTGTGTTTTAGAGCAAGATAGTTCTCATTACAGCCTATACTCCCATTCACTCTAGAATATCCAAACGCAGGTTTTAGAAGAAACTTGTTTCTAACTCGCTGAATGTAAATATAGATGCAACTTCCTAAGATGAACGAAGACAAAGAACAGCAGTTTGAAATAGACGTTTCTCCTGTGTTTTAAACGCAGTCATACTGGTAGTTCTTATAAGCCTCTATATGGCTGGAAATATCTGTTTCCAGATTCTCCAAAGAAAGGATTTCTTAACTGCTGCACACACACATCAGTTTAACTCTGTAAGTTCCTTGCAGAGCTTGACAACCATTCTGCTGGATAGATGCGTTTCTGTTTTAGAACAAGATACTTCTCCTTAGAACCTATAATCCCATTCACTCTGGAATATCCAAACGCAGCTTTTAGACGAAACGTGTTTCTAACTCGCTAATCTAAACATAGATGGACTTCCTGACTTAAATGAACACAAAGCAGACTAGTTTGAAATAGATGTTTCTCCTGTGTTTTAAACTCAGTGTTACTGATCGTTTTTATATGCCTGTATATGGGTGGAAATATCTGTTTCCATATTCTCGAAAGAAAGGATTTCAGAACTGCTGCACACACACATCAGTTTAACTCTGTAAGTTGATTGTACAGCTTGACAACCATTCTGCTAGATAGCTGCCTTTTTGTTTTAGAGCAAGATATTTCTCATTACATCCTATACTCCCATTCACTCTGGAATATCCAAACGCAGCTTTTAAAAGAAACTTTTGTGGAACTCGCTGAATATAAACATGGATGAAACTTCCTAAGGTGAACGAAGACAAAGCAGAGCAGTTTGAAATAGACGTTTCTCCTGTGTTTTAAACGCAGTCTTACTGGTAGTTCTTATGTGCCTGTATATGGATGGAAATATCTGTTTCCAGATTCTCCAAAGAAAGGATTTCTGAACTGCTGCACAGACACATCAGTTTAACTCTGTAAGTTGATTGTACACCTTGAAAACTATTTTGCTCGATAGCTGCGTTTTTATTTTTGTTGAACATATTTCTCATTACAGCCTATGCTCCCATTCACTCTGAAATATTCAAATGCAGCTTTTAGAATAAACTTGTTTCTAACTCACTAAATCTAAACGTAGATGCACCTTACTAAGGTGAACGAAGACAAAGCAGAGCAGTTTGAAATGGAAATTTCTCCTGTGTTTTAAACGCGGTCTTACTGGTAGTTCTTATATGCCTGAATGTGGCTGGAAATATCTGTTTCTAGATTCTCCAAAGAAAGGATTTCTGAACTGCTGCACACACACATCAGTTTCAGTCTGTAAGTTGATTGTACAGCTTGAAAACCATTCTGCTAGATAGCTCCGTTTTTGTTTTAGAGCATGATATTTCTCATTACAGCCTATACTCCATTCACTCTGGAATATCCAAATGCAGCTTTTATAAGAAACTTGTTTCTATCTCGCTGAACCTAAATATAGATGCAACTTCCTAAGGTGAATGAAGACAAAGCAGAACAGTTTGAAATAGTCGTTTCTCCTGTTTTTTAAACGCAGACTTACGGCTATTTCTTATATGCCTGTATGTCTGGAAAAATCGTTTTCCAGTTTCTCCAAACAAATGGTTTCTGAGCTGCTGCAGACACACATCAGTTTATCTCTGTAAGTTGATTGTACAGCTTGACAATCATTCTGCTAGATAGCTGCGGTTTTGTTTTAGAGCAAAATATTTCTCACTACAGCCTATACTCTCGTTCACTGTGGAATATCCAAACGCAGCTTTTAGAAGAAACTTGATTCTAACTCGCTATATCTAAACATAGATGCAACTTCCTAACGTGAGCGAACACAAAGCAGAGCAGTTTGAAATACACGTTTCTCCTGGGTTTTAAACGCTGTCTTACTGGTAGGTCTTATATGCCTGTTTGTGGCTGGAAATATCTGTTTCCAGATTCTCCAAAGAAAGAATTCCTGAACTGCTGCACACACACAACAGTTTAACTCTGTAAGTTGATTGTACCCCTTGACAACCATTCTGCTAGATAGCTGCATTTTTCTTTCAGAGCAAGGTATTTCTCATTACAGCCTATACTCCCATGCACTCTGGAATATCCAAAGGAAGCTTTTCGAAGAAACTTGTCCCTATTCACTGAATCTAAACATAGATGCAACTACCTAAGGTGAACGAAGACAAAGCAGAGCAGTTTGAAATCGACGTTTCTCCTGTGTTTTAAACGCAGTCTTACTGGTAATTCCTATATGCCTGTATATGGCTGGAAATAGCTGTTTCCAGATTCTCCAAAGTAAGGATTTCTGAACTGCTGCACACCCACATCAGTGTAACTCTGTATGTTGATTGTACAGCTTGACAACAATTTTGCTAGATAGCTGCATTTTTGTTTTAGAGCAAGATATCTCTAAGTGCAGTCTATACTCCCATTCACTCTGGAATATCCAAACGCAGCTTTTAGAAGAAACGAGTTTCTATCTCGCTGAATCTAAACATAGATGCAACTTCCTAAGTTGAAGGAAGACAATGCAGAGCAGTTTGAAATAGACGTCTCTCCCGTGTTTAAACGCAGTCTTACTTGTAGTTCTTATATGCTGGATATGGCTGGAAATATCTGTTTCCAGATTCTCCAAAGAAAGGATTTCTGAACTGCTGCACACACACGTCAGTTTAACTCTGTAAGTCCATTGTACAGCTTGACAACCATTCTGCTATGTAGCTGCGTTTTTGTTTTACAGCAAGATATCTCTAAGTGCAGTCTATACTCCCATTCACTCTGGAATATCCAAACGCAACTTTTACAAAAACCTTGTTTCTAACTCGTTAATCTAAACATAGATACAACTTCCTAAGATGAACAAAGACAAAGCAGAGCAGTTTGAAATTGACGTTTCTCCTGTGTTTTAATCGAAGTCTTACTACTAGTTCTTACATACCTGCATATGGCTGGAAATATCTGTTTACAGATTCTCCAAAGAAATGATGTCTGAACTGCTGCACAGACACATCAGATTAACTCTGTAAGTTGATTGTACAGCTTGACAACCATTCTGCTAGATAGCTACGCTTTTGTTTTACAGTAAGATATTTCTCATTACAGCCTGCACTCCCATTCACTCTATAATATACAAACGCAGCTTTTCGTAGAAACTTGTTTTTATCTCACTGAATCTAAACATACATGCAACTTCCTAAGGTGAACGAAGACAAAGCACATCAGTTTGAATTAGACGTTTCTCCTGTGTTTTAAACGAGGTCATACTGGTACTTCTTATATGCCTGTATATGGCTGGAAATATCTGTTTCGAAATTCTTCAAAGAAAGGATTTCTGAACCGCTGCACACACACATCAGTTTAACACTGTAAGCTGATTGTACAGATTGACAACCATTGAGGAAGATAGATGCGTTTTTATTTTAGAGCAAGATATTTCTAAGTACGGTGTATACTCCCATTCACTCTGGAATATCCAAACGAAGCTTTTAGAAGAAACTTGTTTCTAACTCGCTGAATCTAAACATAGATGCAACTTCCTGAGGTGAACGAAGACAAAGCAGAGCAGATTGAAATAGACGTTTCTCCTCTGTTTTAAAAGCAGTCTTACTGATAGTACTTATAAGCCTGTATATGGCTGGAAATATCTGTTTCCAGATTCTCCAAAGAAAGGATTTCTAAACTGCTGTATACACACATCAGTTTAACTCTGTAAGTTTTTGGTACAGCTTGACAACCATTCAGCTACATAGCTGCGTTTTTGTTTTAGAGCCAGATATTTCTCATTACAGCCTATACTCCCATTCACTCTGGAATATCCAATCGCAGCTTTTAGAAGAAACTTGTTTCTAACTCGCAGAATCTAAACATAGATGCAACTTCCTAATGTGAACGAACACAAAGCAGAGCAGTTTCAAGTAGACTTTTCTCCTGTGTTTTAAAAGCAGTCGTACTGGTAGTTCATATATGCCTGTATATGGCTGGAAATATCTGTTACCAGTTTCTCCAAAGAAAGGATTTCTGCACTGCTGCACACACACATCAGTTTAACTGTGCAAGTTGATTGTACAGCTTCACATTCATTCTGGTAGATAGCTGCGTTTTTGTTTTAGAGCAAGATGTTTCTCATTATGGTCTATACTCCCATTCACTCTGGAATATCCAAACGCAGCTTTTAGAAGAAACTTGTTTGTAACTCGCTGAATCTAAACATAGGTGCAACTTGCTAAGGTTAATGAAGACAAAGCAGAGCAGTTTGAAAAATACTTTTCTCCTGTGTTTTAAACGCAGTCTTACTGGTAGTTCTTACATGCCTGTGTATGGCTGGAAATATCTGTTTCCAGATTCTCCAAAGAAAGGATTTCTGAACTGCTGTATACACACATCAGTTTAACTCTCTAAGTTGATTGTACAGGTTGACCATCATTCTGCTAGATAGCTGCGTTTTCGTTTCAGAGCAACATAGTTCTCATTACAGCCTATACTTCCATTCATTCTGGAATATCCAAACGCAGCTTTTAGAAGAAACTTGTTTCTAAGTCGCTGAATCTAAACATAGATGCAACTTCCTAAGGTGAAGGAACACAAAGCAGAGCAGTTTGAAACAGACGTTTCTCTTGTGTTTTAAACGCAGCCTTACTGCTATTTGTTACATGACTATATATGGCTGGAAATATCTGTTTCTAGATTCTCCAAAGAAAGGATTTCTGAACTGCAGCACACACACATCAGTTTAACTCTGTAAGTTGATTGTGCAGCTTGACAATCATTGTGGTAGATAGCAGCGTTTTTGTTTTAGAGCAAGATATTTCGCATTACGGCCTATACTCCCATTCACTCTGGAATATCCAAAGGGAGTTTTTAGGAGAAACTTGTTTCTAACTCGCTGAATCTAAACATAGATGCAACTTCAATAGGTGAACGAAGACAAAGCAGAGCAGTTTGAAATAGACATTTCTCCTGTGTCTTGAACGCCTTGTTATTGGCAGTTCTTTTATGCCTGCATATGGCTGGAAATATCTCTTTACAGATTCTCCAAAGAAAGGATTTCTCAACTGCTGCACAGACACATAAGTTTAACTCTGTAAGTTGATTGTACTTCTTGACAACCATTCTACTAGATAGCAGCGTTTTTGTTTTACAGCAAGATATTTCTCATTACAGCCTGTACTCCCATTCACTCTGGAATATAAAAAACGCACTCTTTAGAAGAAACTTGTTGTTATCTCGCTGAATCTAAACATAGATGCAACTTCCTAAGGGGAAAAAAGACAAACCAGAGCAGTTTGAAATAGACGTTTCTCCTGTGTTTTAAACGCAGTCTTGCTAGTAGTTCTTATATGCCTGCTTATGGCTGGAAATATCTGTTTCCAGATTCTCCAAAAAAAATGATTTCTGAACTGCTGCACACACACACATCAATTTAACTCTGTACGTTGATTGTACAGCTTGACATCCATTCTGGTAGATAGCTGCATTTTTGTTTTAATGCAAGATATTTCTCAATACAGCCTATAATACCATTCACTCTGGAATATCTAAACGCAGCTTTTACAAAAACCTTGATTCTAATTTGCTAAATCTAAACATAGATGCAACTTCCTAAGGTGAACGAAGACAACGCAGAGCAGTTTGAAATAGGCCTTTCTCCTGTGTTTTAAACGCAGTCTTACTGCTACTTCTAATATGCGTGTATATGGCTGGAAATATATGATTCCGGATTCTCCAAAGAAATGATTTCTGAACTGCTGCAGACACACATCAGTTTAACTCTGTTAGTTGACTGTACAGCTTGACAACCATTCTGGTAGATAGCTGTGTTTTTGTTTTAGAGCAAGATATTTCTCATTACAGCCTATACTCTCATTGACTCTGGAATATCCAAATGCAGCTTTTAGAAGAAACTTGTCTCTAACGCGCTAAATCTAAACATAGATGCAACTTCCTAACGTGAGTGAACACAAAGCAGAGCAGTTTGAAATACACGTTTCTCCTGTGTTTTAAACGCAGTCTTACTGGTAGTTCTTACATGCATGCATATGGTTGGAAATATCTGTTTCCAGATTCTGCAAAGAAAGGATTTCTGAACTGCTGCACACACACTTCAGTTTAACTCTGTAAGTTTTTGGTACAGCTTGACTACCATTCTGCTATATAGCTGCGTTTTTGTTTTAGAGCAACATATTTCTCATTGCAGCCTATAATCCTATTCACTCTGGAATATCCAAACGCAGCTTTTAGAAGAAACTTGATTCTAACTCGCTAAATCTAAACATAGATACAACTTCCTAAGGTGAACGAAGACAAAGCAGGGCAGTTTGAAATAGACGTTTCTCCAGTGTTTTAAACGCAGTCTTTCTGGTAGTTCTTATATGCCGGTATATGGCTGGAAATACCTCTTTCCAGATTCTCCAAAGAAAGGGTTTCTGAACTGCTGCACACACACATCAGTTTAACACTGGAAGTTGATTGTACAGCTTGAAAATCATTCTGCTAGATAGCTGCGTTTTTGTTTTAGAGCAAGATATTTCTCATTACAGCCTATACTCCCATTCACTATGGAATATCGAAACGCAGCTTCTAGATGAAACTTGTTTCTAACTCGCTGAATCTAAACATAGTTGCAACTTCCGAACGTGAACGAACACAAAGCAGAGCAGTTTGAAATACACGTTTCTCCTGTGTTTTAAACGCCGTTTGACTGGTAGTTTTTATATGCCTGCATATCGCCTGAAATATCTGTTTCCAGATTCTCCAAAGGAAGGATATCTGAACTGCTGCACAGACACATCAGTTTAACACTGTAAGTTGATTATACAGCTTGACAACCATTCTGCTAGATAGCTGCGTTTTTGTTTTAGAGCAAGATATTTCTCATTAAAGCCTATACTCCAATTCACTATGAAATATCCAAACGTAGCTTTTAGAATAAACCTGTTTCTAACTCGCTGAATCTAAACATAGATGCAACTTCCTAAGGTAAACGAAGACAAAGCAGAACAGTTTAAAATAGACGTTTCTCCTCTGTTTTAAAAGCAGTCTTACTGGTAGTTCTTATATGCCTGTATATGGCTAGAAATATTTTTTTCCAGATTCTCCAAAGAAAGGATTTCTGAACTGCTGCACACACACATCAGTTTAACTCTCTAAGTTGATTGTACAGCTTGACCATCATTCTGCTAGATAGCTGCGTTTTCGTTTTAAAGCAAGATATTTCTCATTACAGCCTATACCCCCTTTGACTCTGGAATATCCAAACGCAGCTTTTAGAAGAAAATTGTTTCTAACTCCCTGAATCTAAACATAGATGCAACTTGCTAAGGTGAACGTACAAAAAGCAGAGCAGTTTGAAATAGACGTTTCTCTTCTGTTTTAAATGCAGACTTACTGCTAGTTGTTATGTGCATAAATATGGCTGGAAATATCTGTTTCCAGATTCTCCAAAGAAAGGATTTCTGAACTGGTACACACACACATCAGTTTATCTCTGTACGTTTTTGTTACACCTTGACAACCATTATGCTATATAGCTGCGTTTTTGTTATAGAGCAAAATATTTCTCATTACAGCCTATACTCCCATTCACTCTGGAATATCCAAACGCAGCATTTAGAAGAAACTTGATTCTAACTCGCTGAATCTAAACATAGATGCAACTTCCCAAGGTGAAAGAAGACAAAGCAGAGCAGTTGGAAATAGACGTTTCTCCTGTGATTTAAATGCAGTCTTACTAGTAGTTCTTACATGCCTCCTTATGGATAGAAATATCTGTTTTCAGGTTCTCCAAAGAAATGATTTTTTAACTGCTGCACACACACATCAATTTAACTCTGTACGTTGATTGTACCACTTGACAACCATTCTGCTAGATAGCTGCGTTTTTGTTTTAGAGCAAGATATTTCTCATTACAGTCTATAGTCCCATTCCCTCTGCAATATCCAAACGCAGCTTTTAGAAGAAACTTGTTTCTAACTCTCTAAATCTAAACATAGATGCAACATCCTAAGGTGAAAAAAGACAAAACAGAGCACTTTGAAATAGATGTTTCTCCTGTGTTTTACACGTAGTCTTACTCTTAGTTCTTATATGCCTGTATATGGCTGGAAATATCAGTTTCCAGATTCTCCAACGATAGGATTTCTGAATTGCTGCACACACACATCAGTTTAACAGTGTAAATTGATTGTACAGCTTGACAACCATTCTGCTAGATAGCTGCGTTTTTCTTTTAGAGCAAGATATTTCTCATTACAGCCTATGCCCCCTTTCACTATGGAACATCCAATCGCAGCTTTTACAAGAAACTTGTTTCTAACTCACTGAATCTAAACATAGGTGCAACTTGCTAAGGTGAACGAACACAAGGCAGAGCAGTTTGAAATAGACATTTCTCCTCTGTTTTAAACGCAGTCTTACTGGCAGATCTTCTATGCCTGTATATGGCTGGAAATATCTGTGTCCAGCTTCTCCAAACAAAGGATTTCTGAACTGCTGCCCAGTCACAACAGTTTATCTCTGTAAGTTGATTGTACAGCTTGACAACCATTTGCTAGACAGCTGCGTTTTTGTTTTGCAGCAAGATATTTCTCATTACAGCCTATAGTCCCATTCCATCTGCAATATCCAAAGGCAGCTTTTAGAAAAAACTTGTTTCTATCTCGCTGAATCTAAACATAGCTGTGACTTCCTAAGGTGAAAGAAGACAAAGCAGAGCAGTTTGAAATAGACCTTTCTCCTCTGTTTTAAACGCAGTCTTACTGGCAGATCTTATATGCCTGTATATGGCTGGAAATATCTGTTTCCAGGTTCTCCAAAGAAAGGATTTCTGAACAGCTGCACACACATATCAGTTTAACTCTGTACGTTGATTGTACAGCTTGACAACGATTCTGGTAGATAGAGGTGTTTTTGTTTTAGAGCAAGATATTTCTCATTACAGCCTATACTCCCATGCACTCTGGAATATCCAAATGAAGATTTTAGATGAAACTTATTTCTAACTCGCTGAATCTAAACATAGATGCAACATCCTAAGGTGAACGAAGACAAAGCAGAGCAGTTTGAAATAGGCGTTTTTCCTGTGTTTTAAACGCAGTCGTATTGCTAGTTCTTATATGCCTGTATATGGGTGGAAATATCTGTTTCCAGATTCTCCAAACAAAGGATTTCTGAACTGCTGCCCAGGGACATCAGTTTAACACTGTAAGTTGATTGTACAGCTTGACAACCATTCTGATAGATAGCTGCATTTTTGTTTTACAGCAAGATATTTCTCATTACAGCCTATACTCCCATTTACTCTGGAATATCCAAACGCAGCTTTTAGATGAAACTTGTTTCTAACTCGCTGAATCTAAACATAGATGCAACTTCCTAAGGTGAACAAAGACAAAGCAGAGCAGTTTGAAATAGACCTTTCTCCTGTGTTTAAAACACAATCTTTTTGCTAGTTATTACATGCCTGTATAAAACTGGAAATATCTGTTTCCAGATTCTCCCAAGAAAGGATTTCTGAACTGTTGCATACACACGTCAGTGTAATTCTGTATGTTGGTTGTACAGCTTGACAACCATTTTTCTTGATAGCTCCTTTTTTGTTTTACAGTAAGATATTTCTAAGTACAGTTTATACTCCCATTCACTCCGGAATATCCAAACGCAGCTTTTAGAAGAAACTTCTTTCTAACTCGCTGAATCTAAACATAGATGCAACTTCCTAATGTGAACAAACACAACACAGCGCAGTCTGAAATCGACATTTCTCCTGTGTTTTAAACTCAATCTTCCTGCTAGTTCTCATATGCCTGTATATGGCTGGAAATACCTGTTTCCAGATTCTCCAGAGAAAGGATTTCTGAACTACTGCACACACACATCAGTTTACCACTGTAAGTTTATGTAGAGCTTGACAACCATTCTGCTAGATAGCTGCATTTTTGTTTTAGAGCAAGATATTTCTCATTACATCCTATACTCCCATTCACTCTGTAATATCCAAAAGCAGCTTTGAGAAGAAACTTGTTTCTAACTCGTCAAACCTAAACATAGACGCAACTTCCCAAGGTGAACGAAGATAAAGCAGAGCAGTTTGAAATAGACGATTGTCCTGTGTTTTCAACGCAGTCTTACTGGTAGTTCTTACATGCCTGTATATAGTTGGAAATATTCGTTTCCTATTCTCCAATGAAAGGATTTCTGAACTGCTACACACACACATCAGTTTAACTCTAAGAACTACTAGGTAGACTGCGTTTAAAACACAGGGAAAACGTCTATTTGAAACTGCTGTGCTTTGTGTTCATTCACCTTAGGAAGTTGCATCTATGTTTAGATTCAGCGAGTTAGAAACGAGTTTCTTCTAAAAGCAGCCTTTGGATATTCCAGAGTTCATGGCAGTATAGGCTGTAGTGAGATATATCTTGCTCTCAATCAAAAACGCACCTATCTACCAGAATGGTTGTCAAGCTGTACAATCAACTTATAGAGTTAAACTGAAGTGTGTGTGCAGCAGTTTAGAAATCCTTTCTTAGAGAATTTGGAAACAGATATTTCCGGCCATATACAGGCATATAAGAACTACCAGTAAGACTGCGTTTAAAACACAGGAGAAACATCTATTTCAAACTGCTCTGCTTTGTGTTCATTCGCCTTAGGAAGTTGCATCTATGTTTGGATTCAGCGAGTTAGAAAAAAGTTTCTTCTAAAACATGCGTTTGGATATTCCAGAGTGAATGAAACTGTAGGATGTAATGAGAAATATCTTGCTCTAAAACAAAAACGCAAATGTCTAGCAGAATGGTTGTTAAGCTGTACAATGAACTTTCAAATTTAAACTGAAGTGTGTGTGCAGCAGTTCAGAAATCTTTTCTTTGGACAATCTGGAGGAACATATTTCCAGCATTATACAGGCGTATAAGAACTACTAGTAAGACTGCGTTTAAAACACAGGAGAAACGTCTGTTTCAAACGGCTCTCCTTTGTCTTCTTTCACCTTCGGAAGTTGCATCTGTGTTTAGATTCAGCGAGATAAAAACAAGTTTCTTCTAAAAGCTGCGTTTGTATATTCCAGTCTGAATGGGAGTACTGGCTGTAATGAGAAATATCTTGCTGTAAAACAAAAACGCGGCTATCCAGCAGAATGGTTGTCAAGCTGTACAATCAACTTACAGAGTTAAACTGATGTGTCTGTGCAGCAGTTCAGAAATCCTTTCTTTGGAGAATTTGTAAACAGATATTCCCAGCCATATACAGGCATATAAGAACTGCCAGTAAGAAGGCATTCAAAACATAGGAGAAATGTCTATTTCAAACTGCTCTGCTTTTTGTTCGTTCACCTTAGGAAGTTGCATCTATGTTTAGGTTCAGCAAGTTAGAAATAAGTTTATTCTAAAAGATGTGTTTCGATATTCCAGAGCGAAAGGGGGTATAGGCTATAATGAGAAATATCTTGCTCTAAAACAATAACGCAGCAAACTAGCAGAATGGATGTTAAGCTGGACAATCAACTAACACAGGTAAACTGATGTGTGTGTGCCGCAGTTCAGAAATCCTTTCTTTGGAGAATCTGGAAACATATTTACAGCCATATACAGGCATATAAGAACTAGCAGTAAGACTGAGTTTAAAACACAGGAGAAACGTCTATTTCAAACTGCTCTGCTTTGTGTTCGTTCGCCTTAGAAACTTGCATCTATGTTTGGATTCAGCCCGTTAGAAACAAGTTTCTTATAAAGCCTGCGTTTGGATATTCCAGAGTGAATAAGACTGTAGGCTGTAATGAGAAATATCTTGCTCTAAATAAAAAACGCATCTGTCTAGCAGAATGGTTGTTAAGCTGTACAATTAATTTACGGATTTAAACTGAAGTGTGTGTTCAGCAGTTTAGAAATCTTTTCTTTGGACAATCTGGAAGGACATATTTCCAGCATTATACAGGCATATAAGAACTACTAGTAAGACTGCGTTTAAAACACAGGAGAAACGTGTATTTCAAACTGCTCTGCTTTGTGTTCGCTCACCTTAGGAAGTTGCATCTATGTTTAGATTCAGCGAGTTAGAATCACGTTTCTTCTAAAACCTGCGTTTGGATATTCCAGAGTGACTGAGAGTATAGCATGAAATGAGAAATATATTGATCTAATCCAAAAATGCAGATATCTAGCATAATGGTTGTTAAGCTGTAGAATCATCTTACAGAGTTAAACTGATGTATGTGTGCAGCAGTTCAGAAATCCTTTCTTTGGAGAATTTGGAAACAGATATTTCCAGCCACATACAGGCATATGAGAAGTAGCAGGAAGACTGCATTTAAAACACAGGAGAAACGTCTATTTCAAATTGCTCTGATTGGTGTTCGTTCACCTTAGGAAGTTGCCTCTATGTTTGGATTCAGCGAGTTTGAAACACGTTATTTTTAAAAGCTGCGTTTGGATATTCCAGAGTGAATGAGACTATAGGCTGTAATGAGAAATATCTTGCTCTAAACCAAAAACGCAGCAATCTAGCAGAATGATTATCAAGCTGTACAATGAACTTACAGATTTAAACTGATGTGTGTGAAGCATTTCAGAAATCTTTTCTTTGGAGAATCTGGAAACAGATAATTCCAGCCATTTACAGGCATATAAGAACTGACAGTAAGACTGCATTTAAAACATAGGAGAAACGTCTAGTTCAAACTGCTCTGCTTTGTGTTCGTTAACCTTAGGGAGTCGCATCTATGTTTAGATTCAGCGAGTTAGGAACACCTTTCTTCTAAAAGCTGCGTTTATATATTCCAGAGTGAATGAGACTGTAGGCTGTAATAAGAATTATCTTGCTCTAAAACAAAAATGCAGCTATCTAGGAGAATGGTTGTCAAGCGAGACAATCAACCTCCAGAGCTAAACTGATTTGTGTGTGCAGCAGTTCTGAAATCTCTTCTTTGGGCAATCTGGAAGGACATATCTCCAGCCGTATACAGGCATATAACAGCTAGCAGTAAGACAGCGTTTAAAACCCAGGAGAAACATCTATTTCAAACTGCTCTGCTTTGTGTTCATTCACCTTAGGATGTTGCATCTATGTGTATATTCAGCGAGTTAGAAACACGTTTCTTTTAAAAGCTGCCTTTTTTATATTCCAGAGTGAATGAGATTATAGGCTGTAATGAGAAATATCTTGCTCTAAAAGAAAAACGCAGGTATCTAGCAAAATGGTGGTCAAGCTGTACAATCAACTTACAGAGATAAAGTGATGTGTGTGTGCAGCAGTTCCGAAATCTTTTCTTTGGAGAATCTGGAAACAGAAATTTCCAGCCATATACAGGCATATAAGAACTGGCAGTAAGACTGCGTTTAAAACACAGGAGAAACGTCCATTTCAAACTGCTCTGCTTTGCGTTCGCTCACCTTAGGAAGTTGAATCTATGTTTAGATTCAGCGAGTTACAAACACGTTTCTTCTAAAAGCTGCGTTTGGATATTCCAGAGAGAATGAGACTGTAGGCTGTAATGTGAAATATCTTGTCTTTTCTTTGGACAATCTGGAAGGACATATTTCCAGCCGTATACAGGCATATAAGCACTAGCAGTAAGACTGCGTTTAAAAGACAGGAGAAACGTCTCGTTCAAACTTCTCTGCTTTGTGTTCGTTCACCTTAGGATCTATGTTTATATTCAGTGAGTTAGAAACACGTTTCTTTTAAAAGCTGCGTTTGGATATTGCAGAGTGAATGAGAATATAGGCTGCAATGAGAAATATCTTGACCTAAAACAAGAACGCATCTATGTAGCAGAATATCTGTCAAGCTGTACAATCAACTTACAGAGTTAAACTGATGTGTGTGTGCAGCAGTTCAGAAATCTTTTCTTTGGACAATCTGGAAACAGAAATTTCCTGCCATACACAGGCATATAAAACTGGCAGTAAGACTGCATTTAAAACACAGGTGAAACAAATCTTTCAAACTGCACTGCTTTGTGTTCAATCACCTGAGGAAGTTGCATCTACGATTAATTTCAACAAGTAAGAAACATGTTTCTTCTAATAGCTGTGTTTGGATATTCCAGAGTTAATGTGACTGCAGGCTGTAATGAGAAATATCTTGAACACACACACAAAAAAAAAACCGCAGGTATTTGGCAGAATGGTTGTCAAGCTGTACAATCAACTAACAGAGTTAAACTGATGGGTGTGTGCAGCAGTTCAGAAATCTTTTCTTTGGAGAATCTGGAAATATATATTTCCAGCCATATACAGGCATATAAGAACTAGCAGTAAGACTGCATTTAAAACACAGCAGAAACGTCTAGTTCAAACTATCCTGCTTTGTGTTCACTCACCGTAGGAAGTTGCATCTATGTTTAGACTCAGCGAGTTAGAAAAAAGTCTCTTCTAAAAGCTGCGTTTGGATATTCCAGAGTGAATGAGACTATAGGCTCTAATGAGAAATATCTTGCTCTAAAAGAAAACACAGCTATCTAGCAGAATGGTTGTCAAGCTGTACAATCAACTTACAGAGTTAAAGCGATGTGTGTGTGAAGCAGTTTTGAAATTTTTCTTTGGGCAATCTGGAAGGACATATCTCCAGCCGCATTCAGGCATATAAGAACTAGCAGTAAGACTGCTTCTAAAACCCAGTAGAAACGTCTATTTCAAACTGCTCTGCTCTAAGAGAAAAACGAAGCTATCTAACAGAATTTTTGTGATGCTGTTCAAATAACTTACAGAGTTAAAGTGATGTGTGTGTGCAGCAGTTCCGAACTCTTTTCTTTGGGGAATCTGGAAACAGAAATTTCCAGCCATATACAGGCATATGAGAACTGGCAGTAAGACTGCGTTTAAAACACAGGAGAAACATCTCGTTCAAACTTCTCTGCTTTCCGTTCGCTAACCGTAGGAAGTTGTATCTATCTTTAGATTCAGCGAGTTACAAACACGTTTCATCTAAAAGCTGCGTTTGGATATTCCAGAGTGAATGAGACTGTAAGCTATAATGAGAAATATCTTGCTCTAAAACAAAAATGCACCTATCAGGTAGAATGGTTGTTAAGCTGTAGAATCAACTTACAGAGTCAATCTGATGTGTCTGTTCAGCAGTTCAGAAATCCTTTCTTTGGAGAATCTGGAAACAGATATTTCCAGCCGTATACAGGCATATGAGAACTAGCCATAAGATTGTGTGTAAAACACAGGAGAAACGTCTATTTCAAACTGCTCTGTTTTGTGTTGGTTCACCTTAGGAAGTTGCATTTATGTTTAGATTCAGCGAGTTAGAAACACGTTTCTTCTAAAAGCTGCATTTGGATATTCCACAGGGACTGAGACTACATTGTGTAATGAGAAATGTCTTCCTCTAAAACAATAACGCAGCTAACTAGCAGAATGGTTGTTAAGCTGGACAATCAACATACAGAGTTAAACTGATGTGTGTGTGCCGCAGTTCAGAAATCCTTTCTTTGGAGAATCTGGAAATATATTTACAGCCATTTACAGGCAGAAAAGAACTAGCAGTAAGACTGCGTTTAAAACACAGGAGAAATGTCTATTTCAAACAGCTCTGCTTTGTGTTTTTCGCCTTAAGAAGTTGCATCTATGTTTAGATTCAGCGAGTTAGAAACACGTTTCCTCTAAATCCTGCGTTTCAATATTCCAGAGTGAATGAGACTGTAGGCTGTAATGAGAAATATCTTGCTCTAAAACAAAAACGTAGCTGTCTAGCAGAATGGTTGTCAAGCTCTACAATGAACTTACCGATTTAAACTGAAGTGTGTGCACAGCAGTTTAGAAATCTATTCTTTGGGCAGTCTGGAAGGACATATCTCAGGCCGTATACAGGCATATAAGAACTAGCAGTAAGACTGCATTTAAAACACAGGAGATATCTCTATTTCAAACTGCTATGCTTTGTGTTCGTTCACCTTAGGAAGTTGCATTTATGTTTAGATTCAGCGAGTTAGAAACACGTTTCTTCTTAAATGTGCGTTTGGATATTCCAGAGAGAATGAGACTCTAGGCTGTAATGAGAAATATCTTGCTCTAAAAGAAAAACGCAACTATCTAACAGAATGGTTGTCAAGCTGTAAACTCAGCTTACAGAGTTAAAATGATGTGTGTGTACAGCATTTCAGAAATCTTTTCTTTGGAGAATCTGGAAACAGATATTTCCAGCCATGTACAGGCATATAAGAACAGGCAGTAAGACTGCATTTAAAACACAGGAGAAACGTCTATTTCAAATGGCTCTGCTTTGTGTTCGTTAACCTTAGGGAGTCGCATCTATGCTTAGATTCAGCGAGTTAGGAACACATTTCTTCTAAAAGCTGCGTTTATATATTCCAGAGTGAATGACACTGTAGGCTGTAATGAGAAATATCTTGCTCTAAAACAAAAACGCAGCTATCTAGCCGAATGGTTGTCAAGCGAGACAATCAACCTCTAGAGCTAAGCTGATGTGTCTGTGCAGCAGTTCAGAAATCTTTTCTTTGGACAATTTGGAAACAGATATTTCCAGCCCTATATAGGCATATGTGACCTAGCAGTAAGACTACACTTAAAACACAGGAGGAACGTCTATTTCAAACTGCTCTTCTTTGTATTCATACACCTTAGGATGTTGCGTCTATGTGTATATTCAGCAGGTTAGAAACACGTTTCTTTTAAAACCTGCGTTTGGATAATGCAGAGTGAATGAGACTATAGGATGTAATGAGAAATATCTTGCGCTAAAAGAAAATCGCAGCTATCTAGCAAAATGGTTGTCAAGCTATACAATCAACTTACAGAGTTAAAGTGATGTGTGTGTGCAGCAGTTCCGAAATCTATTCTTTGGAGAATCTGGAAACAGAAATTTCCAGCCATATACAGGCATATAAGAACTGGCAGTAAGACTGTGTTTAAAACACAGGAGAAACATCTCATTCAAACTGCTTTGCTTTGCGTTCGCTCACCATAGGAAGTTAAATCTATGTTTAGATTCAGCGAGTTACAAACACGTTTCTTCTAAAAGCTACCTTTGGATATTCCAGAGAGAATGAGATTGTAGGCCGTAATGAGAAATATCTTGCTCTAAAACAAAAAAGTACCTATCTAGCAGAATGGTTGTTAAGCAGTAGAATCAACTTACAGAGTCAATCTGATGTGTCTGTTCAGCAATTCAGAAATCCTTTCTTTGGCGAATCTGGAAACAGATATTTGAAGCCATATACAGGCATATGAGAACTAGCAGGAAGACTGCGTTTAAAACACATGAGAAAAGTCTATTTCAAACTGGTCTGCTTTCTGTTCGTTCAACTTAGGAAGTTGCATCTATGTTCAGATTCAGCGAGTTAGAAACACGTTTCTTCTAAAAGCTGCGTTTGGACATTCCAGAGTGAATGAGACTATATGCTGTAATGAGAAATAACTTGCTCTAAAAAACAACGCAGCTATCTAGCAGAATGATTGTCAAACTCTACAATCAACTTACAGAGTTAAACTGATGTCTGTGTGCAGCAGTTCAGAAATCTTTTCTTTGGAGAATCTGGAAGTATATATTTCCAGACATATACCGGCATATAAGAACAAGCAGTAAGACTGCGTTTAAAACACAGGAGAAACGTCTACTTCAAACTGCTCTGCTTTGTGTTCGCTCACCTTAGGAAGTTACATCTATGTTTAGATTCAGCGAGTTAGAAAAACGTTTCTTCTAAAAGCTGCATTTGGATATTCCAGAGTGACTTAAACTATAGGCTTTAATGAGAAATATCTTGGTCTAAAACAAAAGCGCAGTTATCTAACAGAATGGTTATTAAGCTGTACAATCAATTTGCAGAGTTAAACTGATGTGTGGGTGCAGCAGTTCAGAAATCCTGTCTTTGGAGAATATGGAAACAGATATTTCCAGACATATACAGTCATATGAGAACTAGCAGGAAGCCTGCGTTTAAAACACATGAGAAACATCTATTTCAAACTTCTCTGCTTTGTGATCGTTCACCTTAGGATGTTGCATCTATGTTTACATTCAGCGAGTGAGAAACACATTTCTTCTAAATGCTGCTTTTGGATATTTCCGGTTGAAGGAGACTGTAGGCTGTAATGAGAAATATCTTGCTCTAAAACAAAAACGCAACTGTCTAGCAGATTGGTTGTCAAGCTGTACAATGAACTTACAGATTTGAACTGAAGTGTGTGTGCAGCAGTTCGGAAATCTTTTCTTTCGACAATCTTGAAGGAGATATTTCCAGCCGTATACAGGCATATAAGAACTAGCAGTAAGACTGCATTTAAAACACGGGAGAAACTACTACTTCAAACTGCTCTGCTTTTTGTTCATTCAACATAGGAAGTTGCATCTTTGTTGAGATTCATCGAGTTAGAAACACGTTTCTTCTAAAAGCTGCGTTTTGATATTCCAGAGTGAATAAGACTATACAATGTAACGAGAAATATCTTGCTCTAAATTTAAACGCAGCTATCTAGCAGAATGGTTGTCAAGCTGTAGCATCAACTTACAGAGTTAAACTGATGTGTGTCTACAGCAGTACAGAAATCTTTTCTTTGTAGAACCTGGAAACAGATATTTCCTGCCATATACAGGCATATAAGAACTAGCAGTAAGACTGCGTTTAAATTACAGGAGAAACCAGTTGTTGAAACTGCTTTGCTTTGTGTTCGTTACCTTAGGAAGTTGCCTCTATGTTTAGATTCAGCGAGTTAGAAACACGTTCCTTCTAAAAGCTGTGTTTGGATATTCCAGAGTGACTTAGACTACAGGTTGTAATCAGAAATATTTTGGTCTAAAACAAAAACGCATCTATCTAACAGATTTGTGGTTAAGCTGTGCAATCAACTTACAGAGTTCAACTGATGTGTTTGTGCAGTAGTTCAGAAACCTTTTCTTTGGAAAATCTGGAAACAGATACTTCGAGCCGTATACAGGCATATAAGAACTAGAAGTAAGACTGTGTGTAAAACACAGGACAAACGACTATTTCAAACTGCTCTGCTTTGTGTTGGTTCACCTAAGGAAGTTGCATCTATGTATAGATTCAGCGAGTTATAAACACGTTTCTTCGAAAAGCTGCGTTTGGATATTCCAGAGTAAAGGGGAGTATAGGCTGTAATGAGAAATATCTTCCTCTAAAACAAAAACGTTCTATCTAGCAGTATGGTTGTTAAGCTGTAGAATCAACGTACATAGTTAAACTGATGTGTGTGTGCAGCAGTTCAGAAATCCTTTCTTTGGAGAATCTGGAAACAGATATTTCCAAACATACACAGGCATAAAAGAACTAGCAGTAAGAGCGCGTTTAAAACACAAAAGAAACGTCTATTTCAAACTGCTCTGCTTTGTGTTCGTTCACCTTAGGATGTTGCAGCTATGTTTAGATTCAGCGAGTTAGAAACACGTTTCTTCTAAAAGCTGCGTTTCGATATTCCAGAGTGAATGAGACTGTAGACTGTAATGAGAAATATCTTGCTCTAAAAGAAAAACACAGCTATCTAGCAGAATGACTGTTAAGCTGTAGAATCAACTTACATAGTTAAACTGATGTGTGTGTGCAGCAGTTCAGAAATCCTTTCTTTGGAGAATCTGGAAACAGATATTTCCAGCCATACACAGGTATATAACAACTACCAGTAAGACAGGGTTTAAAACACAGGAGAAACATCTAGTTCGAAGTGCTCTGCTTTGTGTTCATTCACCTTAGGAAGTTGCATCTATGTTTAGATTCAGCCAGTTAGAAACACGTTTCGTCTAAAAGCTGCATTTGGATATTCCAAAGTGAATGAGACTGTAGGCTGTAATCAGAAATATGTTGCTTTAAAAGAAAAACGCAGCTTTCTAGCAGAATGGTTGTCAAGCTGTACAATCACCATATAGAGTTAAACTGACGTGTTTGTGCAGCAGTTCAGCAATCCTTTCTTTGGAGATTCTGGAAACAGATATTTCCAGCCATATACAGGCATATAAGAACTAGCAGTAAGACTGCGTTTAAAACACAGGAGAAACGTGTATTTCAAACTGCTCTGCTTTGTGTTCGCTCACCTTAGGATGTTGCATTTATGTTTAGATTCAGCGAGTTAGAAACTCGTTTTTTCTAAAATGTTCGTTTTTATATTCCAGAGAGAATGAGATTGTAGGCTGTAATGAGAAATATCTTGCTCTAAAAGAAAAACGCAGCTATCTAGCAGAATGGTTGTCAAGCTGTACAATCAACTTACAGAGTTAAACTGATGTGTGGGTGCAGCAGTTCAAAAATCTTTTCTTTGGAGGATCTGGAAACAGATTTTTCCAACCATATACAGGCATATAAAAACTGGCAGTAAGACTGCATTTAAAACACAGGAGAAACGTCTATTTCAAACTGCTCTGCTTTGTGTTCGCTCACCTTAGGAAGCTGCATCTATGTTTAGATTTAGCGAGTTAGAAACACGTTTCTTCTAAAAGCTGCGTGTGGATATTCCAGAGTGAATGAGACAATAGGCTGTAATCAGAACTATCTTGGTCTAAAACAAAAACGCATCTATCTAACATAATGGTTGTTAAGATGTACAATCAACTTACAGAGTTAAACTGATGTTTATGTGCAGCAGTTTAGAAATCTTTTCTTTGGAATATCTGGAAGGAGATATTTCCAGCCGTATACAGGCGTATAAGAACTAGCAGGAAGACTGCGTTTAAAACAAAGCAGAATCCTCTAGTTCAAACTGCTCTGCTTTGTTTCACTCACTTTAGGATGTTGCCTCTATGTTCAGATTCAGGGAGTTAGAAACACGTTTCTTCTAAAAGCTATGTTTGGATATTCCAGACTGAATGTGACAGTAGGGTGTAATGAGAAATATCTTGCTCTATAACAAAAACGCAGCTATCTAGCAGAATGGTTGTTAAGCTCTAGAATTAACTTACAGAGTTAAAGTGATGTGTGTGTGCAGCAGTTCAGAAATCCTTTCTTTGTGGGATCTGGAAACAGATATTTCCAGACATATACAGGCATATGAGAACTGGCAGTAAGACTGCGTTTAAAACACTAGAGAATCGTCTATTTCAAACTACTCTGCTTTGTGTTGGTCCGCCGTAGGAAGTTGCATCTATGTTTAGATTCAGCGAGTTAGAAACACGTTTCTTCCAAAAAGTGCGTTTGGATATTCCAGAGTGAATGAGACTGTAGACTGTAATGAGAAATATCTCGCTCTAAAACAAAAACGCAGCTGTCTAGCAGCATGGCTGTCAATCTGTACAATGAACTTGCAGATTTAAACTGAAGTGTGTGTGCAGCAGTTCAGAAATCTTTTCTTTCAACAATCTGGAAGGAGATATTTCTAGCCATATACAGGGATATAAGAACTAGCAGAAGGACTGGGTTTGAAACACAGGAGAAACGTCCATTTCAAACTGCTCTGCTTTGTGTTGGTTCAACTTAGAAAGATGCATGTATGTTTAGATTCAGCGAGTTAGAAACACGTTTCTTCTAAAAGCTGCGTTTGGATATTTCAGAGTGAAAGGGACTATAGGCTGTAATGAGAAATATCTTGCTCTAAAACAAAAACGCAGCTATCTAGCAGAATGGTTGTTAAGCTGTGGAATTAACTTACAGAGTTAAACTGATGTGTGTGTGCAGCAGTTCAGAAATCTTTTCTTTGGTCATTTTGGAAACAGATATTTCCAGCCATATACAGGCACATAAGTAAGAACTGGCAATAAGACTGCGTTTAAAACACAGGAGAAACATCTCGTTCAAACTGCTCTGCATTGTGTTCGCTCAGCTTAGTAATTTGCATCTATGTTTAGATTCAGCGAGTTAGAAACACGTTTCTTCTAAATGCTGCATTTGGATATTCCAGAGAGACTGAGACTACAGGGTGTAATAAGAAATATCTAAAACAAAAACGTAGCTAACTAGCAGAATGGTTGTTAAGCTGTAGAATCAACTATCAGAGTTAAACTGATGTGTGTGTGTCGCAGTTCAGAAATCCTTTTTTGAGAATATGGAAACAGATATTTTCAGTCGTATTCAGGCATATAAGAACTAGCAGTAAGACTGCGTTTAAATCACAGGGGAAACGTCTATTTCAAACTGCACTGCTTTGCGTTCACTCACATTAGGAAGGTGCATCTATGTTTAGATTCAGCGAGTTATAAACACGTTTGTTCTAAGAGCTGCATTTGGATATTCCAGAGTGACTGAGAGTATAAGCTGTAATGAGAAATATCTTGATCTAAAACAAAAACGCATCTATCTAGTAGAATGGTTGTTAAGCTGTAGAATCAACTTACATAGTTAAACCGATGTGTGTGTGCAGAAGTTCAGAAGTCCTTTCTTTGGAGAATCTGGAAACAGATATTTCCATACATATACAGGCATATGAGAACTAGCAGGAAGACTGCGTTTTAAACACAGGAGAAACGTCTAGTTCAAACTGTTCTGCTTTTCTTCTCTCAATTTAGGAAGTTGCCTGTATGTTCAGATTCAGGGATTAGAAACACGTTTCTTCTAAAAGCGGCATTTGGATATTCCAGAGTGACTGAGACTATAGGCTGTGATGAGAAATATCTTTCTCTAAAACAAAAACGCAGCTATCTAGCAGAATGGTTGTCAACTCTACTATCAACTTACAGAGATAAACTGATGTGTGTGTGCAGCGGTTCAGAAATCCTTTCTTCGGAGAATCTGGAAACAGATATGTCCAGCCATATACAGGCATGTGAGAACTAGCAGGAAGACTAAGTTTAAAACACATGAGAAACGTATATTTAAAACTGCTCTGCTTTGTGTTCATTCAACTTAGGAAGTTGCATCTATGTTTAGATTCCGAGAGTTAGAAACAAGTTTCTTCTAAAAGCTGCGTGTGGATATTCCCGAGTGAATGAAACTACAGGCTATAATGAGAAACATCTTGCTCTAAACAAAAATGCAGCTATCTAGAAGAATGCCTGTTAAGCTGTAGAATCAACATACAGAGTTAAAGTGATGTGAGTGTGCAGCAGTTCAGAAATCCTTTCTTTGGAGAATCTGGAATGAGATATATCCAGCCATATACAGGCATATGAGAACTAGCAGGAAGACTGAGTTTAAAACACATGAGAAACGTCTATTTCAAACTTCTCTGCTTTTTTTCGTTCACCTTAGGAAGTTGCATTTATGTTTTGATTCAGCGAGTTAGAAACACGTTTCTTCTAAAATGTGCGCTTGGATATTCCAGAGAGAATGAGACTGTAGGCTGTAATGAGAAATATCTTGCTCTAAAACAAAAACGAAGCTATCTAGCAGAATGGTTGTCAAGCTGTACAATCAACTTACAGAGTTAAACGGATGTGTGTGTGCACCAGTTCAGATATCTTTTCTTTGGACAATCTGGAAACAGATATTTCCAGCCATATACAGGCATATAAGAACTGGCAGTAAGACTGCATTTAAAACAAAAGAGAAACGTCTATTTCAAACTGCTGTGCTTTGTGTTCGTTAACCTTAGGAAGTTGCTTCTATATTTAGATTAAGCGAGTTAGAAACACGTTTCTTCTGAAACTGCGTTTGAATTTTCCAGAGAGAATGAGACTATAGGGTGTAGTCAGAAATATCTTGCTCTAAAACAAAACTCAGCTATCTAGCAGACTGGTAGTCAAGCTGGACAATCAACTTACATAGTTAACGTGATGTGTGTGTGCAGCAGTCCAGAAATCCTTCATTTAGGGAATCTGGATAAATTTTTTCCAGCCTTATACAGGCATATACGAACTAGCAGTAAGACTGCGTTTAAAACACAGGAGAACCCTCTATTTCAAACTGCTCTGCTTTGTGTTTGTTCACCTTAGGAAGTTGCATCTATGTTTAATTTAAGAAAGCAAGAAACATGTATCTTCTAAAATCTGTGTTTGGATATTCCAGAGTGAATGAGACTGTAGGATGTAATGAGAAATATCTTGTCTAAAACAAAATCGCAGATATCTAGCAGAATGGTTGTCAAGCTGCACAATCAGCTTACAAAGTTAAACTGATGTGTGTGTGTGCAGCACTGCATAAATCTTTTCTTTGCACAATCTAGAAGGAGATATTTCCAGCCATATACAGCCATATAAGAACTGGCAGTAAGACAGAATTTAAAACACAGGAGAACCTTCTATTTCAAACTGCTCCACTTTGACTTCATTCACCTTAGGAAGTTGCATCTATGTTTAATTTCAGAAAGTAAGAAACATGTTTCTTCTAAAAGATGCATTTGGATATTCCAGAGTGAATGAGACTACAGGCTGTAATGAGAAATATCTTGCTCTAAAACAAAAACGCAGCTATCTAGCAGAATGGTGGTTAAGCTGTAGACTCAACTTACAGAGTTAAACTGATGTGTGTGTGCAGCAGATCAGAAATCCTTTCTTTAGAGAATGTGGAAATAGATATTTCCAGACATATACAGGCATATGAGAACTAGCAGGAAGACTGCGTTTAAAACACAGGAGAAACGTCTAGTTCAAACTGCTCTGCTTTGTTTTCACTCACTTTAGGAAGTTACCTTTATGTTCAGATTCAGGGAGTTAGAAACACGTTTCTTCTAAAAGCTTCATTTGGATTTTCCAGCGTGACTGAGACTATAGACTTTAATGAGAAATGTATTGATCTAAACCAAAAACGCAGCTATCTAGCAGAATGGTTGTTAAGCTGTAGAATCAACTTACAGAGTTAAAGTGATATATGTGTGCAACAGTTAAGAAATCTTTTCTTTGGAGAATCTGGAAACCGATATTTCCAGCCATATACACGCATATAAGAACTAGCAGTAAGACTCCATTTAAAACACAGGAGAAACGTCTAATACAAACTGCTCTGCTTTGTGTTCGTTCACCTTAGGAAGTTGCTTCTATGGTTAGATTCAGCGAGTTAGAAACACGTTTCTTCTAAAATCTACGTTTAAATATTGCAGAGTGAATGTGACAGTAGGGTGTTACGAGAAATATTTTGCTCTAAAACAAAAATGCAGCTTTCTAGCCGAATGGTTGTTAAGCTGTAGAATTAACTTACAGAGTTAAAGTGATGTGTGTGTGCAGCAGTTCAGAAATCGTTTCTTTGGAGAATCTAGAAATAGGTTTTTCCGGACATACACAGGCATATAAGAACTAGCATTAAGACTGCGTTTAAAACACAAAAGAAACGTCTATTTCAAACTGCTCTGCTTTGTGTTCGTTCGCCTTAGGAAGTTGCATCTATGTTTAGATTCAGCGAGATAGAAACACGTTTCTTCTAAAGCTGCATTTGGATATTCCAGAATGAATGAGACTGTAGGATGTAATGAGAAATATCTTCCACTCAAACAAAAATGTAGCTGTCTAGCAGCATGCTTGTCAAGCTGTACAATGAACTTGCAGATTTAAACTGAAGTGTGTGTGCAGCAGTTCAGAAATCTTTTCCTTGGACAATCTGGAAAGAGATATTTCTAGCCATATACAGGCAAAGAAGAAGTAGGTGTAGGACTATGTTTAAAACACAGGAGAAACATCTCATTCAAACTGCTCTGCATTGTGTTCGCTAACTTAGGAATTTGCATCTATGTTTAGATTCAGCGAGTTAGAAATATGTTTCTTCTAAAAACTGCGTTTGGATATTCCAGACTGACTGAGACTACAGGCTGTAATGAGAAATATCTTGCTCTAAAACAAAAACGAAGCTAACTAGTAGAATGGTTTTTAAGCTGTAGAATCAACTCACAGAGGTAAACTACTGTGTGTGTGCTGTAGTTCAGAAATCCTTTCTTTGGAGAATTTGGAAACAGATATTTCCAGACATATACAGTCATATGAGAACTAGCAGGAAGACTGCGTTTAAAACGCATGAGAAACGTCTATTTCAAAATTCTATGCTTTGTGTTCTTTCAACTTAGGATGCTGCATCTATGTTTAGATTCAGCGAGTTTGAAACACGTTTTTTTTTAAAACCTGCGTTTGGATATTCCAGAGTGAATGAGACTATAGGCTGTAATGAGAAATATCTTGACCTCAACCAAAAACGCAGCTATCTAGCAGAATGGTTGTCACGCTGTACAATTAACTAACAGAGTTAAACAGATTTGTGTGTGCAGCAGTTCAGAAATCTTCTCTTTGGAGAATCTGGAAACTTACATTTCCAGACATATACAGGCCTAAAAAAATAGCAGTAAGACTGCGTTTAAAACACAGGAGAAACGTCTGGTTCAAACTGCTCTGCTTTGTGTTCGCTCAACTTAGGAAGTTGCATCTATGATTAGATGAAGCGAGTTAGAAAAACGTTTCTTCTAAAAGCTGCATTTGGATATTTTAGAGTGACTTAGAATATTGGCTCTAATGAGAAATATCTTGGTATAAAACAAAAGCGCAGCTATATAACAGAATGGTTCTTAAGCTGTACAATCAACTTACAGAGTTAAACTGATGTGTGTGTGCAGCGGCTGAGAAATCCTTTCTTTGGTGAATCTGGAAACAGATATTTCCAGCCATATACAGGCATATAGCAACGAGAAGTAAGAGTGCGTTTAAAACACAGGAGAAACGTCCATTTCAAACTGCTCTGCTTTGTGTTCGTTCACCTTAGGCAGTTGCATCTATGTTTAGATTCATCGAGTTAGAAACACGTTTCTTCTAAATGCTGCGTTTGGATATTCCAAAGTGAAAGAGACTATAGGCTGTAATGAGAAATATCTTGCTCTGAAACAAAAACGCAGCTACGTAGCAGAATGGTTGTTAAGGTGTTCAATCAACTTACAGAGTTAAACTGATGTGTATGTGCAGCAGTTCAGAAAATTTTTCTTTGGACAATTTGGAAGGAGATATTTCCTGCCGTATACAGGCATATAAGAACGAGCAGGAAGACGGCGTTTAAAACCCAGGAGAAATATCTAGTTCAAATTGCTCTGCTTTGTTTTCGCTCACTTTAGGAAGCTGCCTCTATGTTCAGATTCAGGGAGTTAGAAACATGTTTCTTCTAAAAGCTTCGTTTGGATATTCCAGCGTGTCTGAGACTATGGGTTGTAATGAGAAATATCTTGCTCTAAAACAAAAACGCACTGACCTAGAAGAATGCCTGTTAAGCTGTAGAATCAACTTATATACTTAAACTGATGTGTTTGTGCAGCAGTTCAGAAATCATTTCTTTGGAGAATCTGGAAATAGATATTTCCAGACATATACAGGCATATAAGAACTACAAGTATGACTGCGTTTAAAACACAGGAGAAACGTCTAGTTCAAGCTGTTCTGCTGTGTGTTCGCTCACGTTAGGAAGTTGCCTCTATGTTCAGATTCAGGGATTAGAAACACGTTTCTTCTAAAAGCTGCGTTTGGATATTCCAGAGTGACTGAGACTATGGGCTGTAATGAGAAATATCTAGCTCTAAAACAAAAACGCAGCTATCTAGCAGAATGGTTGTCAAGCTCTACTATCAACTTACAGAGTTAAACTGATATGTGTGTGTAGCAGTGCAGACGTCCACTCTTTGTAGTATTTGGAAACAGATATTTCCAGACATATACAGTCATATGAGAACTAGCTGTAAGAGTGCCTTTAAAACACAGGAGAAACGTCTATTTCAAACTGCTCTGGTTTGTGTTCGTTCACCTTAGGAAGTTGCATCTATGGTTTGATTCAGCGATTTAGAAACACGTTTCTTTTAAAAGCTGCGTTTGGATATTCCACAGTGAATGAGACTATAGGCTGTAAGAAGAAATTTCTGGACCTCAAACGAAAACGCAACTATTTAGCAGAATGTTTGTCAAGCTGTACAATCAACTTACAGAGTTAAACTTATGTGTGTGCAGCGGTTCAGAAATCATTCTTTGGAGAATATGTAAACAGATATTTCCTGCCATATACAGGCATATAAGAACTAGAAGTAAGAATGCGTTTAAAACACAGGAGAAACGTCCATTTCAAACTGCTCTGCTTTATGTTCGTTCACCTTAGGAAGTTGCATCTATGTTTAGATTGAGCGAGTTATAAACACGTTTCTTCTAAACGCTGCATTTGGATATGCTGGAGTGAAAGAGACTATAGGCTGTAATGAAATATATATTGCTCTGAAACAAAAACGCAGCTCCCTAGCAGAATGGTTGTTAAGCTGTAGAATCAAGTTACACAGTGAAACTGACGTATGTGTTCAACAGTTCAGAAATCTTTTCTCTGGAGAATCTGGAAACAGATATTTCCAGCCATATGCATGCATATAAGAACTAGCAGTAAGACTCCATTTAAAACACAGGAGAAACGTGTAGTACAAACAACTCTGCCTTGTGTTCGTTCACATTAGGAAGTTGCATCTATGTTCAGAATCAGTGAGCTGGAAACACGTTTCTTCTATAAGCTGCGTTTGGATATTCCAGAGTGACTGAGACTATAGGCTGTAAAGAGAAATATCTTGCTCTAAAACAAATATGCAGCTGTCTAGAAGAATTGTTGTCAAGCTGTAGAATCAACTTACAGAGTTAAACTGATGTGTGTGCAGCTGTTCAGAAATCTTTTCTTTGTAGAATCTGGAAACAGATATT